>NW_026728264.1:85000-100095 GCF_030684315.1 Stegostoma tigrinum
CGGGTACTGTCGGAGGGTCAGTGCTGAGGGAGTGGGCACTGATGGAGGGTCAGTGCTGAGGGAGTGGGCACTGTCGGAGGGTCAGTGCTGAGGGAGTGGGCACTGATGGAGGGTCAGTGCTGAGGGAGTGGACACTGTCGGAGGGTCAGTGCTGAGGGAGTGGGCACTGTCGGAGGGTCAGTGCTGAGGGAGCGCCGCACTGTCGGAGGGTCAGTGCTGAGGGAGTGGGCACTGTCGGAGGGTCAGTGCTGAGGGAGTGGGCACTGTCGGTGGGTCAGTGCTGAGGGAGTGGGCACTGTCGGACGGTCAGTGCTGAGGGACCGGGCACTGTCGGAGGGTCAGTGTTGAGGGAGTGAGCACTGATGGAGGGTCAGTGCTGAGGGAGTGGGCACTGATGGAGGGTCAGTGCTGAGGGAGTGGACACTGTTGGAGGGTCAGTGCTGAGGGCATGGGCAATGACGGAGGGTCAGTGCTGAGGGAGTGGGCAATGTCGGAGGGTCAGTGCTGAGGGAGCGGGCACTGTCGGAGGGTCAGTGCTGAGGGAGTGGGCACTGTCGGAGGGTCAGTGCTGAGGGAGTGGGTACAGTCAGAGGGTCAGTGCTGAGGGAGTGGGCACTGTCGGAGGGTCAGTGCTGAGGGAGTGGGCACTGTCACGGGGTCAGTGCTGAGGGAGCGGGCACTGTCGGAGGGTCAGTGCTGAGGGAGTGGGCACTGTCAGAGGGTCAGTGCTGAGGGAGTGGGCACTGTCACGGGGTCAGTGCTGAGGGAGTGGGCACTGTCACGGGGTCAGTGCTGAGGGAGCGGGCACTGTCGGAGGGTCAGTGCTGAGGGAGTGGGCACTGTCGGAGGGTCAGTGCTGAGGGAGTGGGCACTGTCGGAGGGTCAGTGTTGAGGGAGTGGGCACTGTCGGAGGGTCAGTGCTGAGGGAGTGGGCACTGTCGGAGGGTCAGTGCTGAGGGAGTGGGCACTGTCGGAGGGTCAGTGTTGAGGGAGTGAGCACTGACAGAGGGTCAGTGCTGAGGGAGTGGGCACTGTCGGAGGGTCAGTGCTGAGGGAGTGGGCACTGTCGGAGGGTCAGTGTTGAGGGAGTGGGCACTGTCGGAGGGTCAGTGTTGAGGGAGTGGGCACTGTCGGAGGGTCAGTGTTGAGGGAGTGGGCACTGTCGGACGTCAGTGCTGAGGGAGTGCCGCATTGTCGGAGGGTCAGTGCTGAGGGAGTGGGCTCTGTCGGAGGGTCAGTGCTGAGGGAGCGGGCACTGTCGGAGGGTCAGTGTTGAGGGAGTGGGCACTGTCGGAGGGTCAGTGCTAGGGGAGTGGACACTGTCGGAGGGTCAGTGCTGAGGGAGTGGGCACTGTCGGAGGGTCAGTGCTGAGGGAGTGGGCACTGTCGGAGGGTCAGTGTTGAGGGAGTGGGCACTGTCGGAGGGTCAGTGCTGAGGGAGTGGGCACTGTCGGAGGGTCAGCGCTGAGGGAGTGGCACTGTCGGAGGGTCAGTGCTGAGGGAGTGGGCTCTGTCGGAGGGTCAGTGCTGAGGGAGCGGGCACTGTCAGAGGGTCAGTGTTGAGGGAGTGGGCACTGTCGGAGGGTCAGTGCTGATGGACCGAGCACTGTCGGAGGGTCAGTGCTGAGGGAGTGGGCACTGTCGGAGGGTCAGCGCTGAGGGAGTGGCACTGTCGGAGGGTCAGTGCTGAGGGAGTGGGCTCTGTCGGAGGGTCAGTGCTGAGGGAGCGGGCACTGTCGGAGGGTCAGTGTTGAGGGAGTGGGCACTGTCGGAGGGTCAGTGCTGATGGACCGAGCACTGTCGGAGGGTCAGTGCTGAGGGAGTGGGCACTGTCGGAGGGTCAGCGCTGAGGGAGTGGGCACTGTCGGAGGGTCAGTGCTGAGGGAGCGGGCACTGTCGGAGGGTCAGTGTTGAGGGAGTGAGCACTGATAGAGGGTCAGTGCTGAGGGAGTGGGCACTGTCGGAGGGTCAGTGCTGAGGGAGTGGGCACTGATAGAGGGTCAGTGCTGAGGGAGTGCCGCACAGTCGGAGGCTCAGTGCTGAGGGAGTGGGCACTGTCGGAGGGTCAGTTCTGAGGGAGCGGGCACTGTCAGAGAGTAAGTGCTGAGGGAGTGGGCACTGTCGGAGGGTCAGTGCTGAGGGAGTGGGCTCTGTCGGAGGGTCAGTGCTGAGGGAGTGGGCTCTGTCGGAGGGTCAGTGCTGAGGGAGCTGGCACTGTCGGAGGGTCAGTGCTGAGGGAGTGGGCACTGTCGGAGGGTCAGTGCTGAGGAAATATTGAAACAGTTTCTGAGCTGGGCACAGCGGGTGCTGAGCCCAGGGTGAGGGAGTGGGATTGAGACGGTGCCTCTTCTGACGGGCAGCTCTGGGACTGACTCCCTCCTGAAGTCGCCACTTTCAGATTTTTGCTGCTTTTGTTTGAGATTAAAGTGACACTTCAATAAAATCCGGTATTTTCTGTCTCAGCTGAGTCTGAGCTCCTGATGACGCACAGTTTCATACAGCAAGGACAGGGTTTTTCGGGGGCAACGCCCGTGCTGTCCCTGTGCTGGGAGTACATGATAGCGGGGGATAGTGTAGAGGAAGCTTTACCTGTATCTAACCCCGTGCTGTCCCTGTCCCTGGGAGTGTTTGATTGCGGGGTACAGTGTAGAGGGAGCTTTATTCTGTATCTAACTTGTGCTGTCCCTGTCCCTGGGAGTGTTTGATGTCGGGGACAGTGTAGAGGGAGCTTTACTCTGTATCTAACCCCGTGCTGTCCCTGTCCCTGGGAGTGTTTGATGGGAACAATGTAGAGAGAGCTTTACTTTTAGTGTAGAAGTGTAGAAGAGGTTTTACCCTGCATGCTGTGACGACCCAGAGAGGAACTTGGCTGATAATCCTGCCACACTCTGTCTGAGGCTGTCCCAAACACAACATTTAATCAAGGTCCCCCAGTGTTTCTGCCTGGTGAACACTCGGGATCAGAAAACCCACATCCCATTTCATTCTCCCTGCCAGCGGAGATTTACAGTGGGTCAGAACATAGAGACGTAGAAACATCGAAGATAGGAGCAGGAGGAGGCCATTCGGCCCTTTGATCCTGGTCTGCCATTCTTCACAATCATGCCTGATTGTCCAACTCAACAGCCTCATCCTGCCTTCTCCCCCGAACCTTTGATCCCATTCCCCCCCAAGTGTTATATCTAGTCGCCTCTTGAATACATTCAGTGTTTTGGCATCGACTACTTCCTGTGGTAATGAATTCCACAGGATCACCACTCTCCTCATGTCCATGTCTCCTCATCTCTACCCTAAATGGTCTGTCCTGAATCCTCATACTGTGACCCCTGGTTCTGGACACTCCCACCATCGGGCACATCCTCCCCACATTTACCCTGTCTGGTCTGTTGGAATTTTATAAGTCTTTGTGAGATCCCCCCTCACTTGTCTGAACTCCAGTGAAAACAATCCCAACCCAGTCAGTCTCTCCTCATACGTCAGACCCACCACCTTCAGCAGCAGCCTGGGAAACCTTCATTGCACTCCCTCAAGAGCAACTGCATGCTTCCTCAGAAAAGGAGACCAAAACGGCACACAGTATTCCAGGTGTGGTCCCACTAAGGCCCTGTATAAATGCAACAACACAGCCCTGCTCCTGTACTCAAAACCTCTCGCGATGAAGGCCAACATAACATTTACCTTCTGCGCTGACATGCTGCTCATACAAATATCTCAGCGAGGGGCCCAGCAATCACTTCCCCAACTTCCCACAGAGTTCTAGCGTTTACCTGATCAAGTCCTGGGAATTTGTCCACCTTTATGCGTTTTAAGCCATCCAGCACTCCCTCCTCTCTGATATGGACATTTTTCAACATGTCGCTACTTATTTCTTCATTTTCTCCCACTTCCACAACCTTCTCCACAATAAACCCTGATGCCAAATACCTGTTTAGTATCCACCCCCCCCCCCCCCCCCCCCCGATCATCCTGTGCTTCCAGACGGCCTTGCTGATCTTTAAAGAGTCCTATTCTCTCCTTGGATACTCTTTTGTCTTCCATGTACTTGTAGAAACCTTTGGAATTCTGGCCTAATAATCTCCATAAAAGCCATTTCCTATCCCCGTTTGTCTTCCTGATTTCCCTCTTGAGTATACTCCTGCTGCCTTCATGGATTCACTCAATCCCTGCTGTCCACACCTGACACACGCTTCCTCCTTTCTCGTGGCCAAAGGCTCAATTTCTCTAAACATCCAGCATTCCCTACACCGACCAGCCCGGAATGTCACCCTAACAGGAACATACTGTCTCTGGACTCTCATTATCCCATTTCTGACGGCTTCCCATTTTCCAGCTGTCCCTTTATCTGCGAATATCCGCCCTTGAAATCACTTCTAAAAGTGCTTGCCGAATACCCTCAAAATTGGCCTTCCTCCAAGATAGAACGCCAGCTTTTTGATCCGTTCCATCACTATTTTAAAATGAATAGAATGATGGTCACTGGCCGCAAAGTTCTTCTCCACTGACACCTCGTGCACTCACCCTGCCTTATTCCCCCACAGTCAGTCTGGTGTAGCTCCTTCGCTACAAGCTTAACAAATCCCTCTCTCTCCAAGTCCTTAACACTGTGGCAGTCCCAGGTTATATTCGGAAAATTCAAGTTGGAATCCCCGACCATAACCGCCCTGTTGTTATCAAAGATACCTGAGCCCACCTTACTAATTTGCTGGTTAATTTCCCGCTGACTGTTGCCGGGGTTGGGGGGAAGTTAGGGAGGATCTATAGGACAATCCAAATAAAGTGATCATCACTTTCTTATTTTGCAGTTCTACCCAAATAACTTCCCTGGATGTAATCTCAGGAATATCCTCCCTAACTACAGCCACAATGTTATCATCTTTAATCAAAAACGCCACTCCCCCTCCTCACTTGTACAACCCCCCCCCCCCAACTTTCTATCCTTCCAGTAGCATCTACACCCTCGGACATTAAGCTGCCAGCCCTGTCCATCCCTAGGCCGTGTCTCTGTAAATGCTATGGTATCCCAGTCCCATGTTTCTAAGCATGCACTGACTGCATTTGCATTACCTGTCAAGCCTCTTGCACTGAAATAAATTGTTTAATTGATCAGTCCCCCCTTGTTCTTTACCTTACTCCTGCCTGCCTTGATTATTTGTCCCACTTCTTTCACTAACTGCATCAGCTTCAGGCTGATTTTTTTTGCACAGTATCTCCTTTGGTCACAACTCCACCACTCCCCACTTACTACTTTAAATCCTCCCTAGCAGCTCAAGGAAGCCTCCACACCAGTATATTAGTGCCCTTCCAGTTCAGATGCAGAAGAGTAATGCAAATCTCTCCCCCATTCACCAGGTCCTCAGCCACACACTCATCTGCTCCATCCTCCTATTCCTACCCTCACTAACACGTGGGCTGGAGCACAGGTCTTCAGTGCTATTTGTCTGTGGGGTGGTGATGGGATAGGGGTGTTACTGATGAACTGTTAATCCAGAGATCCGGACAACATCCCCGGAATTCAGGGTTCCAATCTTGCCATGTGGAATTTGAGTTCAATTTTAAAAAAAAAATGATATTAAGAGTCTAATGATACCAGTGAATCCATTGTCGATTGTTGGGAAAACCCATTTGGCTCATTAATGTCCTTTAGGGAAGGAAACTGCCATCCTTACCAGGTCTGGCCTCCATGTGACTCCAGACCCACAGCAATGTGGTTGACTCTTAACTATTGCCCCTCTGGGTAATTAGGGATAGGCAACAAATGCTGCCTGGTTAGCAACGCCCCTCATCCCGTGAATGAATAACAAAAACAAAACTTTGCTGGAACATTGTCTGAGCCTGTAGCCTTTGCAGTATCTAGTGTCTCCAATTGGTTCTTAGACAGAGAGCGAGTCAAAATGGCTGCAGACTAGGACTCATGACACTGCGGACCATCGGAGGAGGCAGAGATGGATCATTGATGACTGAGAGTTTGATAAATTATAAATATTACTTCTGCAATTACCTCCTCATTAAATTGTCTTCATAAACAAGCTTATTAATCAGACTTGCTGCCTTCAATAATTGTCATCGCATTCTCTCCGATCATCTGAACTCTCCTGGGATGCTGAGATGACAAGGTGCACAGCTGGATGAACACAGCAGGCCAAGCAGCATCAGAGGGAGCAGGAAAGCTGATGTTTCGGGCCTAGACCCTTCTTCAGAAATGGGCGAGGGTCTAGGCCCTAAACACCAGCCTTATTGCTCCTCTGATGCTGCTTGGCCTGCTGTGTTCATCCAGCTGTGCACCTTGTCATCTCAGATTCTCCAGCATCGGCCGTTCCTTTTATCTCCTGGGATGCTACTGTCCAATGAAGTCCATCTTCAATACGTCACTTCCCCCTGCTTTCAGATTGAAATGTCCATTTTGTGGCCACTCAGCCAATCCATAAATCCAGCTGTGGTGCCACCGAGTGGCGGGAGGCTATCACTGCAGCGTGACTGTTGACATAGAAAATTCTCATGTTAGCCGGGGGAGGCGGGAGCTGACCCTCAGACATGGGGGATGTCGGGGAATGTTTAATGTAGTGATTCAAAAAGAGATACAAAACATAATTTGATTTATAAAAGAGATAGAGCGAAGAAGGGTTTGATCTCAACATGAACTTTCTCTCTCACTGTGTCTCGGCCCCATAGGGGGGAATGAACTACAGATCCCATGAGCCCCCAGGGCGGTGCGCAAGCGCAGTACACGCCCAGGCGCACGGGATGATGGGAGGTGTAGTTCCGCTTTGTAATCATGTTGCTACTGGCCTATTAGAATTCCCGCCAGTCATTGAGCTGGGAGCGCAAGCGTACTTCAAACCCGCCGCGCACGGAATGACGGGCATTGTAGTTCATTAAGGTGAGGAGGACGCCTGCAGCGACAGGAGCAGTGCAGGCTCACTGGCTTCATTGTGTGTGAGGATGACGGGATATGCAGTGGCGGCGAGATGGACTACAAACGCCCGGTGACGTCGCGGGAGGAACGCAGGCGCAGTTCCTCACCCCAGCACAGCCTGGAGATGGACTACGGGAGCTGTAGTCCATCACGTGATGGGAGAACTACAGATCCCACAGGGCTTGAGGGAGGGGCGCAGGCGCAATACTCATACATTGGGAATGTGGGGTTTGTAGTCCTTCCAAGAGGAGAGGACGAAGTAAAGGTCCGGCAATGCAACACACGAGGAGCAATGTGAGGAAAACTGTAGTCGTTCGAGATGAATTGGACTACAGCTCCCGTGGGAACGAGAGAGCAGTGCAAAGGCACGACTCATCTCTCTGTTGCAAACCACCGGAATTGTAGTTCTGCGTCGGCGGGCTTCTTCAGATCACGTGATACCTAGCGCGATGTGCGCAGGCGTAATGACATCGCCGGTGCGAGGGGCCGACGGGAATTGTAGTCCCACCAGGAGGAAAATGGACTACTGATGAAGCGATTACGAGATCAAGGGGCGCAGGCGCACTGTCCTGCCCGTCTGTTGCGAACGATGGGAACTGCAGGCGTTCCGACTTCATCGTTTTGATTGGGATGACGGGAGTTGTAGGCCCTCATGTAATGAAACTACAAATCCCGTTATGCCGGTACCGTGAATCCCAGGTGGGCTACGCCCGCATTTGGGACGGGATGAAGGGAAATGCAGTTCTGTTGTTGTAGGGGAGTAATGGACTGCATGCGCAATGATTGCTCGATGAGAACAAGGCACAGTGTTTTCGCATAGCTTCGGGGGACGATGGGCTTTGTAGTCCAATTTGTGGAAATGACTACTGCTCCCGTGATGCCTGGAGGAAGTAGCGCAGGCGTGGACTGACAGTCGTACGGATAGGGACGACGGGTGTTGTAGTCCTCCTGGTGGGCGGCGGTGGGGAGACTGCAATACAATTCCCGGCAGACGCCGAGGCTCCGGGCATGCGGGAATCGAGGAGAGGAGACTACGGTGCGGAGATGTTTGGTGGTATGATGGGAGATATAGTCCGCAGATTTGAGGGAGGCGGGACAGGAAGGCGAAGGGACTACATGTCCCGGCGTGCCGTGCGGTTGGCGTCACGCGCGGTGATGCCCGGATGGCGGGCGTACAATGCTGGTTTTCCTGACGGGGCGACGGGAGTTGTAGTCCTGTCGGGTAAGGGTGCAGGGACCGGAGGCCGAGAAGACTACAAGTACCGGCGTGCTGTGCGGGAGGCGGGTCATGCGCGGCGATGGCCGGGTTCGCGGGCGACTGGTCTGGTGCGCGCGACGGGACGACGGGAGCTGTAGTGCATGTGGGCTCCCGAGCGGACTACAAGTACCGGCGTGCGGTGCGTGAGGGAGCATGCGCAGTGAAGGTTTTCCCCCATCCCCCCACCCCCACACACACACACAGTGTGAGAGAGAGAGAGGCGGCGGTGGCGCCCATCCCCCCCCCTCCCTGAGAGACAGACACCCACACACACACAGAGACACACAGAGTGAGACAGAGAGAGGCTCCCGCTCCCCCATGATGGCGGGCACCGGGCCCGCTCCGGTGGCGGGGGCTCGGTGCCGTTTCCCGGGGCGGCCGTGTGACCGGAGGCGGTGGGCGGCGCGGAGGAGGCGCTGGGCGGCGGCTGGAGCTGGAGGAGAGGCCCAGGCTCAGGCTGGGGCCCAGGCCCAGGCCCAGGGCCCGCCTGGGACCTGCCTCAGGATCCAGGCCGGGCTCCGCAGGTTCGAGCAACTCTTCGGAGGAGGAGACAGTGAGGAGGAGGAGGAGGAGGAGGTGAGGCGCGCCCCGGAATGCACCGTGCGCGCCCCCGTGCCCTGGGAGCGCGCCCACACTCGCGCCCTTTGTTTCCCCGGGGAGGGGGGGGTGATCGATATCCCCGCGGGGAGATCAGTTACCTTATAGAGGATCGATATTTCTATCAACAGTATTTGCATGCAGTAACCATATCTCCGGGGGTAATCAATATCCCTGTGGATCGATCAGTATCGCTGTGGGGTGTTCCATATCTCCGGGGGTAATCAATATCCCTGTGGATCGATCAGTATCGCTGTGGGGTGTTCCATATCTCCGGGGGTAATCAATATCCCTGTGGATCGATCAGTATCGCTGTGGGGTGTTCCATATCTCCGGGGGTAATCAATATCCCTGTGGATCGATCAGTATCGCTGTGGGGTGTTCCATATCTCCGGGGGTAATCAATATCTCTATAGATCGATCAGTACTGCTGTGGGGTGTTCCATATCTCCGGGGGTAATCAATATCTCTATAGATCGATCAGTATCGCTGTGGGGTGTTCCATATCTCCGGGGGTAATCAATATCCCTATGGATTGATCAGTATCGCTGTGGGGTGTTCCATATCTCCGGGGGTAATCAATATCCCGATGGATTGATCGGTATCGCTGTGGGGTGTTCCATATCTCCGGGGGTAATCAATATCTCTATAGATCGATCAGTATCGCTGTGGGGTGTTCCATATCTCCGGGTATAATCAATATCTCTATGGATCGATCGGTATCGCTGTGGGGTGTTCCATATCTCCGGGGGTAATCAATATCTCTATAGATCGATCAGTATCGCTGTGGGGTGTTCCATATCTCCGGGGGTAATCAATATCCCTATGGATTGATCGGTATCGCTGTGGGGTGTTCCATATCTCCGGGGGTAATCAATATCTCTATAGATCGATCAGTATCCCTGTTGTGTGTTCCATATCTCCGGGTATAATCAATATCTCTATGGATCGATCGGTATCGCTGTGGGGTGTTCCATATCTCCGGGGGTAATCAATATCCCGATGGATTGATCGGTATCGCTGTGGGGTGTTCCATATCTCCGGGGGTAATCAATATCTCTATGGATCGATCGGTATCGCTGTGGGGTGTTCCATATCTCCGGGGGTAATCAATATCCCTATGGATCGATCGGTATCGCTGTGGGGTGTTCCATATCTCCGGGGGTAATCAATATCTCTATGGATCGATCGGTATCGCTGTGGGGTGTTCCATATCTCCGGGGGTAATCAATATCCCTATGGATTGATCGGTATCGCTGTGGGGTGTTCCATATCTCCCTGAGGATAATCAATATCTGTATGGTTCGATCAGTATCGCTGTGGGGTGGTCCATATCTCCCTGAGGATAATCAATATCCCTATGGATCGATTGGTATCGCTGTGGGGTGTTCCATATCTTGGGGGGTAATCAATATCCCTATGGATCGATCAGTATCGCTGTGGGGTGTTCCATAGCTCCCTGAGGGTAATCAATATCCCTGTGGATCAATCAGTATCGCTGTGGGGTGTTCCATATCTCCGGGCATAATCAATATCCCAATGGATCGTTCGGTATCGCTGTGGGGTGTTCCATATCTCCGGGGGTAACCAATATCTCTATGGATCGATCAGTATCGCTGTGGGGTGTTCCATATCTCCGGGGTTAATCAATATACCTGTGGATCGATCGGTATCGCTGTGGGTTGTTCCATAGCTCCTTGAGGGTAATCAATATCCCTGTGGATCGATCAGTATCACTGTGTGGGGCTCCATATCTCCGGGGTTAATCATTATCCCTGTGGATCGATCAGTATCGCTGTGGGGTGTTCCATAGCTCCCTGAGGATAATCAATATCCCTGTGGATCGATCAGTATCGCTGTGGGGTGTTCCATAGCTCCCTGAGGGTAATCAATATCCCTGTGGATCGATCAGTATCGCTGTGGGGTGGTCCATATCTCCGGAGGTAATCAGTATCCCTTTGGATCGATCAGTATCGCTGTGGGGTGTTCCACATCTCCGGGGGTAATCAATATCCCTGTGGATCGATCAGTATCGCTGTGGGGTATTCCATATCTCCGGGGGTAATCAATATCCCTGTGGGGTGTTCCATTACTCCGGGTGTAATCAGTATCCCTGTGGATCGATCAGTATCGCTGTGGGGTGTTCCACAGCTCCGGGGGTAATCAATATCCCTGTGGATCGATCAGTATCGCTGAGGGGTGTTTCATATCTCCTGGGGTAATCAATATCCCTATGGATCGATCGATATTGCTGTGGGGTGTTCCATATCTCCGGGGGTAATCAATATCCCTGTGGATCGATCAGTATCGCTGTGGGGTGTTCCATATCTCCGGGGGTAATCAATATCCCTGTGGATCGATCGGTACCGATGTCGGGGAGGGCGGGTATCATAGCTCCCTGAGGGTAATCAATATCCCTGTGGATCGATCAGTATCACTGTGGGGTGTTCCATATCTCCGGGGGTAATCAATATCCCTGTGGATCGATCAGTATCGCTGTGGGGTGTTCCATATCTCCGGGGATAATCAATATCCCTATGGATCGATCAGTATCGCTCTGGGGTGTTCCATATCTCCGTGGGTAATCAATATCCCTGTGGATTGATCAGTATTCCTGTGGGGTGTTCCATAGCTCCCTGAGGGTAATCAATATCCCTATGTATCGATCAGTATCGCTGTGGGGTGTTCCATATCTCCGGGCGTAATCAATATCCCAATGGATCGATCGGTATCGCTGTGGGGTGTTCCATATCTCCGGGGGTAACCAAGATCCCTATGGATTGATCGGTATCACTGTGGGGTGTTCCATATCTCCGGGGGTAATCAATATCCCTGTGGATCGATCAGTATCGCTGTGGGGTGTTCCACATCTCCGGGGGTAATCAATATCCCTGTGGATCGATCAGTATCGCTGTGGGGTATTCCATATCTCCGGGGGTAATCAATATCCCTGTGGAGTGTTCCATATCTCCAGGGGTAATCAATATCCCTGTGGATCGATCAGTATCGCTGTGGGGTGTTCCATATCTCCGTGGGTAATCAATATCCCTATGGATCGATCAGTATCGCTGTGGGGTGTTGGATATCTCCGGGGATAAACAATATCCCTATGGATCGATCAGTATCGCTGTGGGGTGTTCCATATCTCCGGGGGTAATCCATATCCCTATGGATCGATCAGTATCGCTGTGGGGTCTTCCATAGCTCCCTGAGGATAATCAATATCCCTGTGGATCGATCAGTTATGCTGTGGGGTGTTCCATATCTCCGGGGGTAATCAATATCCCTATGGATCGATCAGTATCACTGTGGGGTGTTCCATATCTCCCTGAGGATAATCAATCTCGCTGTGGACCGATCAGTATCGCTGCGGGGTGTTCCATAGCTCCCTGAGGGTAATCAATATCCCTGTGGATCGATCATTATTGCTGTGGGGTGTTCCATCTCTCCGGGGGTCATCAATATCCCTGTGGATCGATCAGTATCGCTGAAGGCTGTTCCATATCTCCGGGGGTAGTCGATATCCCTGTGGATCGATCTGTATCGCTGTGGGGTGTTCCATAGCTCCCTGAGGATAATCAATACCCTGTGGATCGATCAGTATCGCTGTGGGGTGTTTTCTATCTCCGGGGGAAATCAATATCCCTGTGGATCGATCAGTATCGCTATGGGGTGTTCCATATCTCCGGAGGTAATCAATATCCCTATGGATCGATCAGTATCGCCTTGGGGTCTTCCATAACTCCCTGAGGATAATCAATATCCCTATGGATCGATCAGTATCACTGTCGGGGGTTCCATATCTCCCTGAGGATAATCAATATCCCTATGGATCGATCGGTATCACTGTGGGGTGTTCCATATCTCCGGGAGTAATCAATATCCCTATTGATCGATCAGTATCGCTGTGGGGTGTTCCATATCTCGGAGGCTAATCAATATCCCTATGGATCGATCAGTAGCGCTGTGGGGTGTTCCATAGCTCCCTGAGGGTAATCAATATCCCTGTGGATCGATCAGTATTGCTGTGGGGTGTTCCATATCTCCGGGGGTCATCAATATCCTAATGGATCGATCAGTATCGCTGTGGGGTGTTCCATATCTCCGGGGGTAATCAATATCCCTGTGGATCGATCAGTATTGCTGTGGGGTTTTCCATATCACTCTGAGGATAATCAATATCCGTATGAATCGATCAGTATCGCTGTGGGGTGTTACATAGCTCCCTGAGGATAATCAATATCCCTATGGTGCCATCAGTATCGCTGCGGGGTGTTCCATAGCTCCCTGAGGGTAATCAGTATCCCAGTGGATCGATCAGTATTGCTGTGGGCTGTTCCATATCTCCGGGGGTAGTCGATAACCCAATGGATTGATCAGTATCGCTGTGGGGTGTTCCATAGCTCCCTGAGGATAATCAATATCCCTGTGGATCGATCAGTATTGCTGTGGGGTGTTCCATATCTCCGGGGGTAATCAATATCCCTATGGATCGATCAGTATCGCTATGGGGTGTTACATATCTCCGGGGGTATTCAATATCCCTATGGATCCATCAGTATCGCTGTGGGGTATTCCATATCTCCGGAAGTAATCAATATCCCAGTGGATCGATCAGTATCGCTGTGGGGTGTTCCATATCTCCGGGGGTAATCCATATCTCTGGGGGTTATCAATATCCCAACGGATCGATCAGTATCGCTGTGGGGTGTTCCATAGCTCCTGAGGATAATCAATATCCCTATTGATCGATCAGTATCGCTGTGGGGATGATTTTCTATATCTCCGGGAGTAATCAATATCCCTATGGATCCATAAGTATCGCTGTGGGGCGTTCCATATCTCCGGGGGTAATCAATAACCCTATGGATTGATCAGTATCGCTGTGGGGTGTTCCATAGCTCCCTGAGGATGATCAGTATCCCTATGGATCGATCAGTATCGCTGTGGGATGTTCCATATCTCTGGGGGTAATCAATATCCCTGTGGATCGATCAGTCTCGCTGTGGGGTGTTCCATATCTCCAGTGGTAATCAATATCCCTGTGGATCGAACAGTATCGCTGTGGGGTGTTCCATATCTCCGGGGGTAATCAATATCCCTGTGGATCGATCAGTATCGCTGTGGGGTGTTCCATGTCTCCGTGGGTAGTCAATATCCCTGTGGATCGATCAGTATCGCTGTGGGGTGTTCGATATTTGTGGGGGTAATCAATATTCCTTTGGATCCATCAGTATTGCTGTAGGGTGTTGGATATCTCCGGGGATAATAAATAACCCTGTAGATCCATTGGTATCACTGTGGGGTGTTGGATATCTCTGGGTGTAATGAATATCCCAATGGATCCATCAGTATCACTGTGGGGTGTTGGATATCTCTGGTGTAATGAATATCCCTATAGGTCGATCGGTATCACTGTAGGGTGTTGGATATTTCTGGGGCGTGATCAATATCCCTATTGTAGGGTGTTTGATATTTCCAGGGGGTAATTAATATTTCTGAGATAATTTCTGTCTCTGTTGGCTAATCTATATCTCTGTCAGGCAGTCAATACTCTCACACTATTTGTACAGGGTTATTGATATCTCTGTGGCGGTGATCGCTATCCCTTAGGGACTAACCGTATCCCCAGGGCCAGTTAGAATCCCCAAGGAGCGATTGGTATCCCCAGCAGGTGCTCGGTACCTCTATGGTTGATATCTCATGTTATCCCATGGTGGAGGGTGGGTAAAAGTGGAGGGTGGAGATGACTATTCCCTGAAGGTGATCAATATCTTCAAGGAGAGGGATTGAAAATACTCAGTGTTTGCAAAGAAGAGTGATCAACAGAAGAGTAACCAAGAAGGGAATGATTAATTTTGGAGTAATTGATACTGGGAGCGATCAGTACAGCAGTAACAGCAGCTGGGAATGATCAGTGCGGGAATGGTTGCACAATGGGAGAGATCAGTATTGGAGTAATGTTGACTCAGTGTGATCAGCCCAGTTGTAATGGAGGTGGGGAGTGATCAGTACTGGATTATTGATACTGGGACTGATCAATTCAGGAGTGACGGAGGCTGAGAGTGATCAGTTCAGGAGTGACGTAGGTTGGGAGTGATCCATGCAGGAGTGAGGGCGACTGGGATAGATCCATGCAGGAGTGAGGGCGACTGGGAGTGATCGAGACGGGAGTGAGGGAGACTGGTAGCGATCAATGCGGGAATGTCGGTGACGAGAAGAGATCAATTCAGGAGTGACGGAGACTGGGAGTGATCAATGCAGGAGCGGGGGCGACAGGGATAGGTCCGCGCTCGCAGCGGGGGCGACGGAGAGATCCGCGCTCGC
>NW_026728264.1:100295-135295 GCF_030684315.1 Stegostoma tigrinum
GCTCCGCCTCCGGTAAGGTGGGGCCAATCAGGTTGTCTTCTGTCGGCAGCTCCTTCTCCTCCAGGACAGTCCACCACGTGGGGGCTCCGGGATCTCCTGTTCCAGGGTTGGGGAGAGAGTGGGGGATGATTAAAGTACGGGTCTCACACACAGGCAAAGATACAGCGCGGCACGGTGTGGGCTTGGGCTTGGGCTTGGGCTTGGGCTTGGGCAGGGAGGGGGGGGGGGGCTTGGGCAGGGAGGGGGGGGGGGGCTTGGGCAGGGAGGGGGGGGGGGCTTGGGCAGGGAGGGGGGGGGGGCTGGGCAGGGAGGGGGGCTTGGGCAGGAGGGGGGGGGGGGCTTGGGCAGGGAGGGGGGGGGGGGGCTTGGGCAGGGAGGGGGGGGGGGCTTGGGCAGGGAGGGGGGGGGGGCTTGGGCAGGGAGGGGGGGGGGCTTGGGCAGGGAGGGGGGGGGGGCTTGGGCAGGGAGGGGGGGGGGGGCTTGGGCAGGGAGGGGGGGGCTTGGGCAGGGAGGGGGGGGGCTTGGGCAGGGAGGGGGGGGGGGCTTGGGCAGGGGAGGGGGGGGGGCTTGGGCAGGGAGGGGGGGGGGGCTTGGGCAGGGGAGGGGGGGGGGGGGCTTGCAGGGAGGGGGGGGGCTTGGGCAGGGAGGGGGGGGGGCGTGGGCAGGAGGGGGGGGGGGCGTGGGCAGGAGGGGGGGGGCGTGGGCAGGGGAGGGGGGGGGGCGTGGGCAGGGGGAGGGGGGGGCGTGGGCAGGGGGAGGGGGGGGCGTGGGCAGGGTGGGGGGGGGCGTGGGCAGGGTGGGGGGGGGCGTGGGCAGGGTGGGGGGGGGCGTGGGCAGGTGGGGGGGGCTGTGGGCAGGGTGGGGGGGGCGTGGGCGTGGGCAGGGAGGGGGGGCGTGGCGTGGGCAGGGGAGGGGGGGGGCGTGGGCAGGGAGGGGGGGGCGTGGGCAGGGAGGGGGGGGCGTGGGCAGGGGGGGCGTGGGCAGGGGGGGGGCGTGGGCAGGGAGGGGGGCGTGGGCAGGGAGGGGGGCGTGGGCAGGGAGGGGGGCGGTGGGCGTGGGCAGGGAGGGGGGGGCGTGGGCAGGGGGGCGTGGGCGTGGGCAGGGGGGGCGTGGGCGTGGGCGGGGGGGGCGTGGGCGTGGGCGGGGGGGGCGTGGGCGTGGGCGGGGGGGGCGTGGGCGTGGGGGGGCGTGGGCGTGGGCAGGGGGGGCGGGGGCGGGGGCGTGGGCAGGGGGGACGTGGGCGTGGGGCGGGGGGGGACGTGGGCGTGGGCGTGGGGGGCGTGGGGCGTGGGCAGGGGGGGCGTGGGCAGGGGGGCGTGGGCAGGGGGGGCGTGGGCAGGGGGGGGGGCGGTGGGCGTGGGCAGGGGGGTGGGCGTGGGCGGGGGGGGGTGGGCGTGGGCAGGGGGGGGGGGCGTGGGCAGGGGGGGGGGGCGTGGGCGGGGGGGGGTGGGCTGTGGGCGGGGGGGGGCGTGGGCGTGGGCGGGGGGGCGTGGGGCGTGGGCGGGGGGGGCGTGGGCGTGGGCGGGGGGGGGCGTGGGCGTGGGCGGGGGGGGCGTGGGCAGGAGGGAGGGGGGGCGTGGGCAGGGAGGGAGGGGGGGCGTGGGCAGGGAGGGAGGGGGGGAGTGGGCAGGGAGGGAGGGGGGGAGTGGGCAGGGAGGGAGGGGGGGCGCGTGGGCAGGGACGGGGGGGCGCGTGGGCAGGGAGGGGGGGGCGGTGGGCAGGGAGGGGGGGGGCGCGTGGGCAGGGAGGGGGGGGGCGCGTGGGCAGGGAGGGGGGGGGCGCGTGGGCAGGGAGGGGGGGGGCGCGTGGGCAGGGAGGGGGGGGGCGCGTGGGCAGGGAGGGGGGGGCGCGTGGGCAGGGAGGGGGGGGGCGCGTGGGCAGGGAGGGGGCGCGTGGGCGGGGGGGGGCGCGGCGTGGGCCGGAGGGGGGGGCGCGTGGGCCGGAGGTGGGGGGCGCGTGGGCAGGGGGAGGGGGGGGGGGGCGCGTGGGCAGGGAGGGGGGGGCGCGTGGGCAGGGAGGGGGGGGCGCGTGGGCAGGGAGGGGGGGGGCGCGTGGGCAGGGAGGGAGGGGCGCGTGGGCGGGGAGGGGGGGGCGCGGGAGGGGGGGGGCACGGGCGGGGAAGGGGGGGGCGCGGGCGGGGAGGGGGGGGCGCGGGCGGGTGTGTGGGGGGGGTGGGAGGGGTGGGGGGGTAGAGGGGGGTGAGGGGGAGAGGGGGTGAGGGGAGAGGGGGGTGAGGGGGTGGGGGGGTGAGGGGGTGGGGGGGGAGAGGGGGGTGGGGGGGAGAGGGGGTGGGGGGAGAGGGGGTGGGGGGGTGGGAGGGTGGGAGGGGGGGTGGGAGGGTGTTGGGGTTGTGGGGGGGTGGTGGGGGGAGAGGGGGGGGTGGGGGGGAGAGGGGGTGGGGGGGTGGGGGGAGAGGGGTTGGGGGGAGAGGGGGTGGTGGGGGGAGAGGGGGTGGTGGGGGGAGAGGGGTGGTGGGGGGAGAGGGGGGTGGGGGGGGGAGAGGGGGTGGGGGGGGGAGAGGGGGTGGGGGGGGGGAGAGGGGGTGGGGGGGGGAGAGGGGGTGGGGAGGGGGAGAGGGGGGGGGAGAGGGGGTGGGGGGGGAGAGGGGGGGGGGAGAGGGGGTGGGGGGGAGAGGGGGTGGGGGGGAGAGGGGTGGGGGGGAGAGGGGGTGGGGGGGGGAGAGGGGGGTGGGGGGGGAGAGGGGGTGGGGGGGGAGAGGGGGTGGGGGGGGGGGGAGAGGGGGTGGGGGGGGGAGAGGGGTGGGGGGGGAGAGGGGGTGGGGGGGGGAGAGGGGGTGGGGGGAGAGGGGGGGAGACGGGGTGGGGGGAGACGGGGTGGGGGGGAGACGGGGTGGGGGGGGAGACGGGGTGGGGGGGAGACGGGGTGGGGGGGAGGGGGAGGTGGGCGGGAGGGGTTGGGATGGGATGGGGGCGGGGGGGAGGGGTTGGGATGGGATGGGGCGGGGGGAGGGATGGGGATGGGAGGGGGCGGGGGGAGGGGATGGGGGCGGGGGAGGGGATGGGGAGGGGATGGGGAGGGGATGGGGGTGGGGGAGGGGATGGGGGAGGGGATGGGGGAGGGGATGGGGGAGGGGATGGGGGTGGGATGGGGGTGGGGGTGGGGGTGGGGGGAGGGGATGGGGGTGGGGGTGTTGGGGGTGGGGGTGATGGGGGGGGGGGGGGGTGGGGGTGATGGGGGTGGGGGGGTGGGTGATGGGGGTGGGGGGGTGATGGGGGGGTGGGGGGGTGATGGGGGTGGGGGGGTGGGGGTGATGGGGTGGGGGGGTGGGGGGTGATGGGGGTGGGGGGGGGGTGATGGGGGTGGGGGGGGTTGGGGGGTGGGGGTGATGGGGTGGGGGTGTGGGGGGGGGTGGGTGATGGGGGGGGGTGGGGGGGGGGGGATGGGGGGGAGGGGAGGGGGGGAGGGGGGGGGGAGGGGTGGGGGGAGGGGATGGGTGGGAGGGATGGGTGGGAGGGGATCGGGTGGGAGGGGATCGGGGGGAGGGGATCGGGGGGAGGGGATCGGGGGGAGGGATCGGGGGGAGGGGATGGGGGGAGGGATGGGGGGAGGGGGGGGAGGGGAGTGGATGGGGGGATGGGGGGGGAGGGGATGGGGGTGGGGGGAGGGGATGGGGGGATGGGGGGAGGGATGGGGGAGGGGGATGGGGGGGTGGGGATGGGGTGGGGGGTTGGGATGGGGGTGGGGGGGTTGGGATGGGGGTGGGGGGGTTGGGATGGGGGTGGGGGGGAGGGGATGGCGTTGGGGGGGAGGGGATGGCGTTGGGGGAGAGGGGTGTGGGGTGGAGTGGTGGGGTGGGGTGGTGGGATGGGGGGGTGGGGATGGGGGGGGTGGGGATGGGGGGGTGGGGATGGGGGGGTGGGGGGGGGGGGGTGGGGATGGGGGGGGGTGGGGGGGGTGGGGATGGGGGTGTGAGGGGGATGGGGGTGGGGGTGGGGGAGGGGGATGGGGGTGGGGGATGGGGGGGGGGGGTGGGGGTGGGGGTGGGGGGGTGGGTGGGGGTGGGGGTGGGGGGTGGGGTGGGGGGGGGGGTGGGGAGTGGGGGGGGGGGGGGTTGGGGGGGGGATGGGGGTGGGGGGGTGGGGTGGGGTGGGGGGGGTGGGGGGGGGTGGGGGGGGGGGTGGGGTGGGGGGTGGTGGGGGGGGGGTGTGGGGGGGTGGGGGTGGGGGTTGGGGGGGGGTGGGTGGGGGGGGTGGGGTGGGGGGGGGGTGGGGGGGGGGATGGGGGGGGGGGGTGGGGGGTGTGGGGGGGGGGGGGGGATGGGGGGTGGGGGGGGGTGGGGGGGGGTGTGGGGGTGGGGGGGGGGGGTGATGGGGGGTGGGGGGGGTGTGGGTGTGGGGGGGGTGATGGGGGTGGGGGGTGAGGGGAGGGTGAATGGCGGGGTGGGGGGGCTGCTGGGAGTGGCTGGAGGCAGGCACGGGCGCGCGCGCACAGACACACAGGCAGACAGGCGCACACCAGACACAGACGCAGACGCAGACACAGACACACAGGCAGACAGGCGCACCAGACGCGACAGACGCAGACAGCAGACACAGCAGACACAGGACAGCTCTGGCGAGCCTTGAGAAAAAGCAGCAAGACGTTTCTAGAGACAGTGGGATGTTTGGGCTGTCCTGATAGGGAGAAGGCAGGACCTGTGGGGTCCGAGAGGGACAGAGAGTTGGGCATTGGCTTGGAGCAGGAGGGAACTGTGCAGGAAACAGGCAGACATATACACAACTCAGAGAGACACACACAGGAACGCTGACAGACATATACACAACTCAGAGAGACACACACAGGAACGCTGACAGACATATACACAACTCAGAGAGACACACACAGGAACGCTGACAGACACAGGCAGATGAATGAGTTACCACTCACCTCTTTGGGTTTGACTACAGGAGGTCTGTAGACGGTGGGGTGCTGCCTGAATGATGGTCAGGTTGGCCTTTGGCATGGGCTCTAGCGCTGGGGGGTGAACTGGCATCAGAGGGGGCAGCTGATTTACCTATGTGTAGACAGACACAACACATTCGGCCACTCTGCTCTTCTCCTCATTTCCGATCATCATCTCCCCAAGAACCAAATTCTCCCTCTCTCCCTTGTGTGTTTATCCAGCTTTCCCCCAACCTTCAAAACATTGACACGACCGCCCCCCCCCACCAAACTGTGGGATTGAGTCCCACAATCCCCCCCACCACACCCTCCGTGGGAGCGAGTCGCACAATCCCCCCACCGTCCCCCCCCCCCCCCCCGTGGGAGCGAGTCGCACAATCGCCCCACCGTCCCCCCCCCCACCCCGTGGGAGCGAGTCGCACAATCCCCCCCACCACTCCCTGGGTTGGGGGGTGAGTGGGAGACGTTTCTCCTGAATTCCCCACCACATTTATTCTGGACTTTCTTCGAACGTGTGCCCCTCGTTCTAGTCTATTCCAGCCACCCGACGAATGAAAACACCTTCTCTGCTTCTCCCGAGTTGAAACCTCTTTCAGATTGATCAGGTGACCCCCTCAGTTTCCACTTTTCCAGAGGAAACAGTCCGGGTCTGTTCAGTGTATCCCGATGATGTAACCCCACGATTCAGGGGTCAACCCTGGAAACTGCAACTCCTCCAGACCTGCATGTCATCTGCATAAAACTGAGACTAGAACTGTGCACGGTGCTCCGAGTGCGGGTCTAACTGAGGGATACGGAGACTGGAACTGTGCACGGTGCTCCCAGTGTGGGTCTGACTGAGGGATACAGAGACTGGAACTGTGCATGGTACCCCGAGTGTGGGTCTAACTGAGGGATACGGGGACCGGAACTGTGCACGGTGCTCCGAGTGTGGGTCTGACTGAGGGATACCGAGACTGGAACTGTGCACGATGCTCCGAGTGTGGGTCTAACTGAGGGATACGGAGACTGGAACTGTGCACGGTGCTCCGTGTGTGGGTCTAACTGAGGGATACGGAGACTGGAACTGTGCACGGTGCTCCGAGTGTGGGTCTAACTGAGGGATACGGAGACTGGAACTGTGCACGGTGCTCCGTGTGTGGGTCTAACTGAGGGATACGGAGACTGGAACTGTGCACGGTGCTCCGTGTGTGGGTCTAACTGAGGGATACGGAGACTGGAACTGTGCACGGTGCTCCGAGTGCGGGTCTAACTGAGGGATACGGAGACTGGAACTGTGCACGGTGCTCCGAGTGCGGGTCTAACTGAGGGATACGGAGACTGGAACTGTGCACGGTGCTCCGAGTGCGGGTCTAACTGAGGGATACGGAGACTGGAACTGTGCACGGTGCTACGAGTGCGGGTCTAACTGAGGGATACGGAGACTGGAACTGTGCACGGTGCTCCGAGTGCGGGTCTAACTGAGGGATACGGAGACTGGAACTGTGCACGGTGCCCCGAGTGTGGGTCTAACTGAGGGATACGGAGACTGGAACTGTGCACGGTGCCCCGAGTGTGGGTCTAACTGAGGGATACGGAGACTGGAACTGTGCACGGGGTGCTTCCGAGTGTGGGTCTGACTGAGGGATACGGAGACTGGAACTGTGCACGGTGCTCCGAGTGTGGGTCTAACTGAGGGATAGGGAGAGTGGAACTGTGCACGGCGCTCCGAGTGTGGGTCTAACTGAGGGATAGGGAGAGTGGAACTGTGCACGGTGCTCCGAGTGTGGGTCTAACTGAGGGGTACAGGGACTGGAACTGAGTAGCAGGTCGGTGAACTAAACATTTCAAGGTGAGGATGAGATTAACAGCAAAAACACGGCTGTACGAGAGACAGAAACATACTCACGTTGGAATACCGCACCGGATGGATCGGTCCCATTGGAGGGGGTGGGGCCATGGGATGGCCCATCAGTAGTGGGGGAGGGGGTACGCATCGGAGGTCCCATCAATGGAGGGGGAGGTGGTGGCCTCATAGGGGGCATCCGGGGCACAGCTGGCAAACAACAAACAGGGTGATGCAGCTCAACGACTGTGAAACACAACGGCCCAGTCCATTCGGTACAGCACCAGAGGGGGACGGGTCTGTCGCTGTATAACACTGGGGTACAGTACCGGTGGGGGACAGGTCTGTCACTGTATAACACTGGGGTACAGTACCGGAGGGGGACGGGTCTGTCCCTGTATAACACTGGGGTACAGTACCGGTGGGGGACAGGTCTGTCACTGTATAACACTGGGGTACAGTACCGGAGGGGGACGGGGTCTGTCACTGTATAACACTGGGGTTACAGTACCGGTGGGGGACTGGTCTGTCACTGTATAACACTGGGGTACAGTACCGGTGGGGGACAGGTCTGTCGCTGTATAACACTGGGGTACAGTACCAGTGGGGGACAGGTCTGTCCCTGTATAACACTGGGGTACAGTACCGGTGGGGGACAGGTCTGTCGCTGTATAACACTGGGGTACAGTACCGGTGGGGGACAGGTCTGTCACTGTATAACACTGGGGTACAGTACCGGAGGGGGACGGGTCTGTCACTGTATAACACCGGGGTACAGTACCGGTGGGGACAGGTCTGTCTCTGTATAACACTGGGGTACAGTACCGGAGGGGGACGGGTCTGTCGCTGTATAACACTGGGGTACAGTACCGGTGGGGACGGGTCTGTCTCTGTATAACACTGGGGTACAGTACCGGTGGGGGGACGGGTCTGTCACTGTATAACACCGGGGTACAGTACCGGTGGGGACAGGTCTGTCGCTGTATAACACTGGGGTACAGTACCGGTGGGGGACAGGTCTGTCGCTGTATAACACTGGGGTACAGTACCGGTGGGGGACAGGTCTGTCTCTGTATAACACTGGGGTACAGTACCGGTGGGGGGACTGGTCTGTCACTGTATAACACTGGGGTACAGTACCGGTGGGGGGACAGGTCTGTCGCTGTATAACACTGGGGGTACAGTACTGGTGGGGGACAGGTCTGTCTCTGTATAACACTGGGGTACAGTACCGGTGGGGGACTGGTCTGTCACTGTATAACACTGGGGTACAGTACCGGTGGGAGACGGGTCTGTCCCTGTATAACACTGGGGTACAGTACCGGTGGGGGACTGGTCTGTCACTGTATAACACTGGGGTACAGTACCGGTGGGGGGACGGGTCTGTCCCTGTATAACACTGGGGTACAGTACCGGTGGGGGACTGGTCTGTCACTGTATAACACTGGGGTACAGTACCGGTGGGGGGACGGGGTCTGTCCCTGTATAACACTGGGGGTACAGTACCGGTGGGGGGACAGGTCTGTCGCTGTATAACACTGGGGTACAGTACCGGTGGGGGGACTGGTCTGTCGCTGTGTAACACTGGGGTACAGTACCGGTGGGGGACGGGTCTGTCGCTGTATAACACTGGGGGTACAGTACCGGTGGGGGACTGGTCTGTCGCTGTATAACACTGGGGTACAGTACCGGTGGGGGATGGGTCTGTCACTGTATAACACTGGGGTACAGTACCGGTGGGGGACTGGTCTGTGGGGGACTGGTCTGTCGCTGTATAACACTGGGGTACAGTACCGGTGGGGGACAGGTCTGTCTCTCTATAACACTGGGGTACAGTACCGGTGGGGGACAGGTCTGTCTCTGTATAACACTGGGCTACAGTACCGGTGGGGGACAGGTCTGTCTCTGTGTAACACTGGGGTACAGTACCGGTGGGGGACGGGTCTGTCACTGTATAACACTGGGGTACAGTACCGGTGGGGGACAGGTCTGTCTCTGCGTAACACTGGGGTACAGTACCGGTGGGGGACGGGTCTGTCACTGTATAACACTGGGGTACAGTACCGGTGGGGGATGGGTCTGTCACTGTATAACACTGGGGTACAGTAGCTGTAGGGAACAGGTTTGTCACTGTATAACACTGGGGTACAGTACCGGTGGGGGACAGGTTTGTCACTGTATAACACTGGGGTACAGTACCGGTGGGGATGGGTCTGTCACTGTGTAACACTGGGGTACAGTACCGGTGGGGGACGGGTCTGTCGCTTAATAACACTGGGGTACAGTACTGGTGGGGGACAGGTCTGTCGCTGTATAACACTGGGGTACAGTTCCGGTGGGGGATGGGTCTGTCGCTGTATAACACTGGGGTACAGTACTGGTGGGGACGAGTCTGTCGCTGTATCGCACTGGGGTACAGTACCGGTGGGGGACAGGTCTGTCACTGTATAACACTGGGGTACAGTACCGGTGGGGGACAGGTCTGTCACTGTATAACACTGGGGTACAGTACCGGTGGGGGACGGGTCTGTCACTGTATAACACTGGGGTACGGTACCGGTGGGGGACGGGTCTGTCTCTGTATAACACTGGGGTACAGTACCGGTGGGGGGACAGGTCTGTCACTGTATAACACTGGGGTACAGTACCGGTGGGGGACAGGTCTGTCACTGTATAACACTGGGGTACAGTACCGGTGGGGGACAGGTCTGTCACTGTATAACACAGGGGTACAGTACCGGTGGGGGACAGGTCTGTCGCTGTGTAACACTGGGGTACAGTACCGGTGGGGACAGGTCTGTCGCTGTATAACACTGGGGTACAGTACCGGTGGGGACAGGTCTGTCGCTGTATAACACTGGGGTACAGTACCGGTGGGGGACAGGTCTGTCGCTGTATAACACTGGGGTACAGTACCGGTGGGGGACAGGTCTGTCACTGTATAACACTGGGGTACAGTACCGGTGGGGACAGGTCTGTCACTGTATAACACTGGGGTACGGTACCGGTGGGGGACGGGTCTGTCTCTGTATAACACTGGGGTACAGTACCGGTGGGGGACAGGTCTGTCACTGTATAACACTGGGGTACAGTACCGGTGGGGACAGGTCTGTCGCTGTATAACACTGGGGTACAGTACCAGTAGAGGACAGGTCTGTCACTGTATAACACTGGGGTACAGTACCGGTGGAGGACAGGTCTGTCACTGTATAACACTGGGGTACAGTACCAGTAGAGGACAGGTCTGTCACTGTATAACACTGGGGTACAGTACCGGTGGAGGACAGGTCTGTCACTGTATAACACTGGGGTACAGTACCGGTGGGGGACAGGTCTGTCACTGTATAACACTGGGGTACAGTACCGGTGGGGACAGGGTCTGTCACTGTATAACACTGGGGTACAGTACTAGTGGGGGACAGGTCTGTCACTGTATAACACTGGGGTACAGTACTAGTGGGGGACAGGTCTGTCACTGTATAACACTGGGGTACAGTACTAGTGGGGGACAGGTCTGTCACTGTATAACACTGGGGTACAGTACTAGTGGGGGACAGGTCTGTCACTGTATAACACTGGGGTACAGTACCGGTGGGGGACAGGTCTGTCACCGTATAACAGTGGGGTACAGTACCGGAGGGGGACGGGTCTGTCGCTGTACAACACTGGGCTACAGCACCAGGTTAAGATACACGTACCTGGCCTCTGCAGAACGTGCGGAACAAAGACGGGTCTGACAATTGGAGAATGTCTCGGAGGTGGCATTGCTGCGGATAAGAAGCGAGAGAGAGAGAGCTGCCGGTAAGAAACTGAAATGTCGACAGTCATAGGAATGGCTCATGAGGCTGATGCTCCCTGCGGCAGTTGCTGACACGTCTCTGATTCAACCTCCCCTCTTCCTCACTGGATAATTGACGGAAAACCAATGGCTCGGAGCAGGACACCATTACTTCCAGAGTTTTGTCTCCATTCAAATACCCAGACCTCCTTCACAAAATTATACAACACAGAGACAGACCCCTCAATCCAATCCATCCATGCTGACCAGATATCCTGAATTAATCCGGTCCCATTTCCCAGCATTTGGCCCATATCCCTCTAACCCCTTCCTATCCATGTCCCCATCCAGATGCCTTTTAAATGCTGTAACTGTACCAGCCCCCACCACTTCCTCTGGCAGCTCATTCCATACACGCACCACCCTCTGTGTGAAAAAGTTTCCCCTCAGGTCCCTTTTCAATCTTTCCCCTCTCACCTTAAACCTATGCCCCTCTAGTTTTGGACTCCCCTACCCTGGGGGGTAAAGACCTTGTGTATTCACTCTATCCATGCCCCCCATGATTTTATAAACCTCTATAAGGTCACCCCTCAGCCCCCGACGCTCCAGGGAAAATAGCCCCAGCCTATCCAGCCCCTCCCTGTAGCTCAAACCCTCCGACCCTGGCAACATCCCTGTAAATCTTTTCTGAACCCTTTCAAAGTTTAACAACGTCTTTTCTTTTCAAAGCTCGCTGTTGCTTGATGTTCTCGGACAGAGTTTGACAGTAACCCATCAAAAACCGTCAGGGGCAGGTGACCAATTATGTCAATGTGGGAGACTTCTCATCGATTTTTCAGGAGCTTTGTCACTGAAGACAGAGCGAGATTTATAAAATCACGAGGGTCTTAGGTAAGTTGACTGGCAGGTCTCTTTTCCCCGGGGCTGGGTTTTGACAACAGAGAATGCAGTTTGAAGGTGAGTGGAGAAAGATTTGAAGTCATGAAACGTAATCTTTTTTAAACCACAATTTTTTTACCCACCAGGGAATGGCTCGTGCGGGGAATGAGCTTCCGGGGATGTGATGGATGGACGCAGGTACAGTTACAACATTTGGATAAGGACATGGATAGAGAAAGGTTTGGAGAGATATGGGCCAGGAGCAGGCAGGTGGGTCTAGTTTACTTTGGGGATATAGTCAGCACAGAGTGGTTGGGCCGAAGGGTCTGTTTCCGTGCTGTCTGATGCTATGAGAGGAAGAAACAGAGAGAGGGAAGACATGGGCAGGGAGGGAGACCCGAAGATCAGGGGTTTCCCCAGGCAGCTGAAGGCTGATGGCAGAGCGATGGGGAGATGGCGAGAGGCCGGTGACTCACCGGGTCCAACAAATGGCGACGGGGGACCAAGGACAGGAGGCATCACGGTAGCTGCAGCAGCCGCTCGTGCTTCGAGGCTTTGCTGGACCTGAGATCGGGGGGGGGGGAGGAGAGAGAAAAACAATCCGTCAGAACACTGTACTCGACACAAAGGGTAACACACAGCTCAATAATGGGTCAACCTCCTCCTGTTCCCGTGTAACAGACGGGAGTAGGGGGGCTGAATGGCCTCCTGCTGTTCCTGTGTGACAGGCTGGAGGAGGGAGCTGAACGGCCTCCTGTCGTTCCTGTGTGACAGGCTGGGGGTGGGGCTGAACGGCCTCCTGTCGTTCCTGTGTGACAGGCTGGAGGAGGGGGCAGAACGGCCTCCTGCTGTTCCTGTGTGACAGACTGGAGGAGGGGGATGAACGGCCTCCCGCTGATTCTGTGTGACTGGCTTGGGGAGGGGGCAGAATGGCCTCACGCTGTTCCCGTGCGACAGGCCGGAGGAGGGAGCTGAACGGCCTCCTGCCGTTCCTGTGTGACAGGCTTGGGGGGGGGGGGGGGGCTGAACGGCCTCCTGCTGTTCCTGTGTGACAGGCTGGAGGAGGGGGCTGAACGGCCTCCTGCCGTTCCTGTGTGACAGGCTGGAGGAGGGGGACTGAATGGGCTCCCGCTGATCCTGTGTGACAGGCTCGAAGTTGGGCGGGGGGGGGGGGGGTTGCTGAATGCGACGATCTCTCTCTCTCTCTCTCTCTCTCTCTGTCTCACGCTGACTCAAGCCATCCTGTCAAGCCTGACCTGCCGATAGGTGTTTGTTCCGATGATGGGGCGTGCGACTGGAACGGGCATCATTGCCACTGGTACAGCCTCTGGTATGGCAGTGACGGCTGAAGTGGACACCGGTGCACCCAAGACCTCCTGCTCGAACCTGCCGGCGAAAAGACCCACCCGGGGTTAAGAGAACACACACTCCAGAGAGAGACCCCCACGCTCGCACTCATTTACCTTCCCGATAATCCACTCACCCCCTCCCCCTTGGAGAAATTGAGGGGGAGGTTTCCGGGGGGGGGGGGGGCTATTATGTTCACCTAAGGAGAGACTGGGATGATCTGGGACCGGTTCCCCCCTCGGAGCAGAGAAGGTTAAGGGGGAGATTGAATCAGGCCATTCAGGATCACCGTGGGGAGAAGTGGTTTTGACCGAGCTAATGAAGAACACATGGTCAGAAGTAGGGTCGGTTGTCAGAGTGGCACAGAATGAGGAGGACTGGGAAATGGACCCAGGAGGAGGAGGAGTGGGGCAAGAAGGAAAATTTGCTTTTATTGACAATTTTCTGAAAGCAAACCCATGTCAATAAAACACCTTGACAAGTGGGTGGGTGGTGAATATCACTATTCCTCTGGTTTCTCTGGAGTGACAACTCTGACCCCTAGCCTTCCAGCTGCCTGCCAATTTTGGGCACCCTCTCGCCTTTCTGCTGACCCTTCCATCCCACACGCTCCAGCGGGCAGCAATTTCCATTGCGGTATACAAACCCCCATTCCCCCACTTGCAGGGTCTGCTCTCAAACACAGCTGATCTACTTTCTGCTATTAACATCTACTCTTCATTCCTCTATCGCTCCTCTCTTACCATTAACACTCCCAGTGGCTTTTGCTTGGGATTATGGAGCGGGGCGAGAAACAATTCGCTCTTTTGCCAACAGCGGAACATGTGTATTATATATCAGACTTGACTCCATCGGTCTGCACCTCTCCAAATTGATATTGCCAGGACAGGGATCATTGATAATGATGTTGGGGGCAAAAGGGGGCACGAACGATTCGCCGCCTACAGCACCACAGGAGGACCTCAGTGGCGGAAGGTGGGACTGCAAGTGGTTAGGGGAATCACCGCGCCTGCTCAGACAGGAAGTCCTCCAAAGACAGCGCCAGAGGAGGACCGCGGTGGATGAGGGAGGGACAGGAGTGGCGGGAGGAAGAGGGAACGATCCGGCGCCGCCACCGCCGCGGACTCACAGCGCCATCTCGGCCTCCATTTCCTTCATCTTCTCCTCTCCGGTTTTCGCCGTCGCTGGTGTTCCCGGTCCGGGAGGTGGGGGAGGAGGGGGTGGCGGCACAGCCGCCATCATCTCGCCGCCGAGCTCTCGCTCTTTCTCACTCGGTGTCTCAATCGCCGCCGCCTCCTCCTGATAGGCCCCGAGCCTGAGAACAACGCTGCTACCGCCACGGCAATGAGGGGCTTCCTCTTCTTCACCGACACCGCCACCCAGCCCCGCCACCTACCGGCCGGGAGGACTCGGGGCGTCGCCGGGAAGGCCCAGTCCTGCCCCCAGCAGCCCGGGAGGCGTCACATGCAGCTCCACCCCGTGCTGCCCCCTCCAGCCTGGGAGGGATTTGTGCAGGTGCACTCAGTGCTGCCCCCTGCAGTGTTGGAGGGATTTGTGCAGGTGCACTCAGTGCTGCACCCTGCAGTGTTGGAGGGATTTGTGCAGGTGCACTCAGTGCTGCCCCCTGCAGAGTGGGAGGGATTTGTGCAGGTGCACTCAGTGCTGCACCCTGCAGTGTTGGAGGGATTTGTGCAGGTGCACTCAGTGCTGCCCCCTGCAGTGTTGGAGGGATTTGTGCAGGTGCACTCAGTGCTGCACCCTGCAGTGTTGGAGGGATTTGTGCAGGTGCACTCAGTGCTGCCCCCTGCAGAGTGGGAGGGATTTGTGCAGGTGCACTCAGTGCTGCCCCCTGCAGTGTTGGAGGGATTTGTGCGGCTCCACTCAGTGCTGCCCCCTGCAGTGTGGGAGGGATTTGTGCGGCTCCACTCAGTGCTGCCCCCTGCAGTGTGGGAGGGATTTGTGCGGCTCCACTCAGTGCTGCCCCCTGCAGTGTTGGAGGGATTTGTGCAGGTGCACTCAGTGCTGCCCCCTCCAGCCTGAGGGATTTGTGCGGCTCCACTCAGTGCTGCCCCCTGCAGTGTTGGAGGGATTTGTGCAGGTGCACTCAGTGCTGCCCCCTCCAGCCTGAGGGATTTGTGCGGCTCCACTCAGTGCTGCCCCCTGCAGTGTTGGAGGGATTTGTGCAGGTGCACTCAGTGCTGCCCCCTCCAGCCTGAGGGATTTGTGCGGCTCCACTCAGTGCTGCCCCCTGCAGTGTTGGAGGGATTTGTGCGGCTCCACTCAGTGCTGCACCCTGCAGTGTTGGAGGGATTTGTGCAGGTGCACTCAGTGCTGCCCCCTGCAGAGTGGGAGGGATTTGTGCAGGTGCACTCAGTGCTGCCCCCTGCAGAGTGGGAGGGATTTGTGCGGCTCCACTCAGTGCTGCCCCCTCCAGCCTGAGGGATCTGTGCGGCTCCACTCAGTGCTGCCCCCTGCAGTGTTGGAGGGATTTGTGCGGCTCCACTCAGTGCTGCCCCCTGCAGTGTGGGAGGGATTTGTGCGGCTCCACTCAGTGCTGCCCCCTGCAGTGTGGGAGGGATTTGTGCGGCTCCACTCAGTGCTGCCCCCTGCAGTGTTGGAGGGATTTGTGCAGGTGCACTCAGTGCTGCCCCCTCCAGCCTGAGGGATTTGTGCGGCTCCACTCAGTGCTGCCCCCTGCAGTGTTGGAGGGATTTGTGCAGGTGCACTCAGTGCTGCCCCCTCCAGCCTGAGGGATTTGTGCGGCTCCACTCAGTGCTGCCCCCTGCAGTGTTGGAGGGATTTGTGCGGCTCCACTCAGTGCTGCCCCCTGCAGTGTGGGAGGGATTTGTGCAGCACATTGGGGACTCTACTGCCTCCCGCGAGGGGTCGCTCACTTCCAGTTTCCCAAAAAGCCTGTCCCACCATCGACAAGGCACAAGGCAGGAGGGGGATGGAATACCCTCCACTTGCCCCTTGATGGGGGCAGCTCCAACAACACTCAAGAAGCTCGACACCATCCAGGACAGAGCAGCCCCCGATCGATCGGCCCCACATCCACAAACATCCCACTCCCTCCCCCCACCGACGCTCAGCCGCAGCAGTGTGTACCATCTACAAGATGCTCTGCAGAACCTCACCAAGGCCCCTCAGGCAGCACCTTCCAAACCCCCGGCCACTTCCATCGGGAAGGACAAGGGGCAGCAGGTCCATGGGAACACCAGCCCCTGCAAGTTCCCCTCCACTCCCCATCCTGACTTGGGAAATATGTCCCCTCTGTGTGTGAACATCGGTCCCTTCGAGATTGAGAATAGGAAGTAATAATGGGGAGTGTGGAAACGGTGAGGAGCTGAATTTGCATCAGTCTTCACAGTACAAGACGTGATTAAAATTCCAAACTATCCAACGGCAAAGGCTGTGAGGAAATTGAACATCACTAAAGAGGGGACAAGATATTTGGGAAACCGAACGAGCGAAAAACACAATAACCTCATCCTCCATGTCGGCTGGATCCCAGGATTTTAACAACAGAGACAGTGTACGCACAACGGGTGACCTTTCAGGAACTCTTAGATTCTGGGGAAGTCAGAGAGGATTGGAGGAGGATTTGGGAATGAGAGGAGGATGGAGGAAAGAGAGGGTGACAGAGGTAATTGAGCTGGGAAGGGGTAAAGGAGGGGGATTTGAGGAAGAGAGAGGGATGGCCAATGCAACCCCTTTATTTCAAACGGGCACAAACAAAGGAAACTCTTGGCTGGTTACATCAATACCAGCTTTTCGGAAAATGTTCCTGTCGAGTATAAAGGGACCCCCCGACAGTGCCCACTCCCTCAGCACTGACCCTCTGACAGTGTCCACACCCTCAGCACTGACCCTCCGACAGTGCCCACTCCCTCAGCACTGACCCTCCAACAGTGCCCGCTCCCTCAGCACTGACCCTCTGACAGTGCCCACTCCCTCAGCACCGACCCTCCGACAGTGCGGCACCAGATAAAGAAGTGGATCGGGGCTACTATTGATGCAGCTGCCCGTCTTTGAGACCCAAGATGATCGGCTGGTTGAGCATCTAAAGAGTTAAAGAGTTGTTGCCAATAATTTGTACATTGACCATGAAGGACTTGTCAATGTACCAGCTGTGCCCTCGCTCTCACCTTGAGAACAGTTGTAGGGCACACTGTCACAGGATATCTTGACAATAATCATTCCTGCTGTTATCTGGTGATATGAGGAATTGACTGGCAAACAGACTGAACCATTGAAAGGTTCTCTTATCTAGCACAATGCCACAGGTTATCCAAACATTTTGGGAAAGCCACTCACTAATAGTAACGTTGCAAGAAATATTTTCCTAATCACTCATTCATCATGGTCCCTGATACTGACACAGCAAACTCCCTGCAACAGGGCAGACCATTGGGCACCTCTGCTGTGTGTTGTTAAAGATTTGTACAAAGCGCTCCGAGTATGGGTCTAACTGAGGGATACGGAGACTGGAACTGTGCACGGTGCTCCGAGTGTGGGACTAAGTGAGGGATACGGAGACTGGAACTGTGCACGGTGCTCCGAGTGTGGGTCTAACTGAGGGATACGGAGACTGGAACTGTGCACGGTGCTCCGAGTGTGGGACTAACTGAGGGATACGGAGACTGGAACTGTGCACGGTGCTCCGAGTGTGGGTCTAACTGAGGGATACGGAGACTGGAACTGTGCACGGTGCTCCGAGTGTGGGACTAACTGAGGGATACGGAGACTGGAACTGTACACGGTGCTCCGAGTGTGGGACTAACTGAGGGATACGGAGACTGGAACTGTGCAAGGTGCTCCGAGTGTGGGTCTAACTGAGGGATACGGAGACTGGAACTGTGCACGGTGCTCCGAGTGTGGGTCTAACTGAGGGATACGGAGACTGGAACTGTGCACGGTGCTCCGAGTGTGGGTCTAACTGAGGGATACAGAGACTGGAACTGTGCACGGTGCTCCGAGTGTGGGTCTAACTGAGGGATACAGAGACTGGAACTGTGCAAGGTGCTCCGAGTGTGGGTCTAACTGAGGGATACGGAGACTGGAACTGTGCACGGTGCTCCGAGTGTGGGTCCAACTGAGGGATACGGAGACTGGAACTGTGCACGGTGCTCCGAGTGTGGGTCTAACTGAGGGATACAGAGACTGGAACTGTGCACGATGCTCACAATGCTCTTTGGAAGGTCAGTGTGGATTTGATAGGCCGAATGGCCTGCTCCCACACTATTGCAATTCTATAAACGGTAAGATCCTGGGGAGTGTTGTTGAACAAAGAATTCCTTGTGTGGGGAGCAGGTACATAGTTCCTTGAAAGTGGAGTCGCAGGTAGACAGGGCGGTGAGGAAGGTGTTCGGTACGCTCGCCTTTATTGGTCAGTGCATTGAGTATAGGGAGTTGGGAGGGTCATGTTGGAGCTGTACAGGACATTGGTTAGGGCCACTTTTGGAATATTGTGTTCAATCCCGGTCTCCCTGCTACAGGAAGGATGGTGTGAAACTTGAAAGGGCTCAGAAAAGATTTACAGGGATGTTGCCAGGGTCGGAGGGTTTGAGCTACAGGGAGGGGCTGGATAGGCTGCGGCTATTTTCCCTGGAGCGTCGGGGGCTGAGGGGTGACCTTACAGAGGTTTATAAAATCATGAGGGGCATGGATAGGGTGAATAGACAAGGTCTTTATCCCCAGGGTAGGGGAGTCCAAAACTAGAGGGACACAGGTTTAAGGTGAGAGGGGAAAGATTTAAAAGGGACCTGAGGGGTAACTTTTTCACACAGAGGGTGGTGCATGTATGGAATGAGCTGCCAGAGGAAGTGGTGGGGGCTGGTACAGTTACAGCATTTAAAAGGCATCTGGATGGGGACATGGATAGGAACGGGTTAGAGGGATATGGGACAGATGGGACTAGATTAATAGAATCCCTACAGTGGTAAGCAAGCCATTCAGCCCATCAAGCCCACACTTACCCTCCAAGGAACATCACACCCAGACCCATTTTATCCCTGTAACTTCCACAGCCAATCCACTCCAACCCTGCACACCCCTGGATACTGTGCGACAATTTAGCATGGCCAATCCACCCTCGTCTCCACATTTTTGGACTGTGGGTGGAAACCGGAGCACCTGGAGGAAATCCACGCAGACACGGGGAGAACGCGCAAACTCTGCATAGACAGGCACCCGAGGGTGGGATCGAACCTGGGTCCCTGGCGCTGTGAGGCAGCAGTGCTAACCCCTGAGCCACCGTGCTTTCCCATTAAAGACATCTGGCCGACATGGACAAATTGAACTGAAGGGTCGGGTTCCCTGCTGTACATCTCTGTGACTCTTCACCGTTGTTCCTGAGGGCCCAAGTCAGGCCAGCATCTGATGAACCATCTTTGTAACTCCAACCTTGAACACCTACCACCCCGGTCCTCCCCCCAGTCAGTCAGCGTGTTTAATCTCTGATTATGAATTTCATTAACCTCGTGTTATGAAACCGAAACCGGCTCCACTCCCCGATTAACATCCCCGGCTGAGATAAGGCCTGATTATCTCATTGCCCTTCTGAAGTGCGGTCGACCCAGAAGAGTCAACATTTACCAGCAGGGTAAGGCAGTCCTCCGAACATCCACTCTCCCGTGAGCCACCTCTTTATAACATCCAGCAGGAAGTCCACCAGGACTAGGCTGAGGGATGTGTAGATTAGGTGGGTTGTAAGGCAATGGGTCTGAGGGTCAGTGAAACCTTGTTGGGCCGAAGGGACTGTTTCCACACTGTAGGGATTCTGTGAAACAATGAAAGCTCCGCTGACGTTGCTCAGAACCCGCTTCCCTTCTGATTGTAAGTTCCTCTCTCTCGAGCCTGCTGTACTGGGAAAGTTTGTGTCTTCAACAGTGAGGACACCAGCGAAATATTGGTTAACTCCATCCTCCATTCCCCAATTATCTGCTGTTCTCACCCTCGGGAGTGTGCCAGCTTTTATCTCTTACGCCCGCAGGAAGTTCTGCAGTCCATTTTTATGCTTCTGGACAGCTTCTGTCTCCTGAGTAACCTTTCTTGTTGACCTCTGCTGTCCTTTATGTTCTGACCTGCCCCTCAGTTTTGTGTGATCCCGTACTTTTTGGTGAAAGTTGATGTTCTCGTCAATGTCTCTGTCTAACAGGAAATTGTGAGAACCTTATAGAGGTTTCTAAAACCATGAGGGGCATGGATAGGGTGAACAGACAAGGTCTTCTCCCCAGGGTAGGGAGAGTCTGAAACTACAGAAGAATCCCTACAGTGTGGAAGCAGGCCATGTGGCCCATTCAGTCCACACTGAAGCTCCCAAGAACATCCTGCATAACCCTGCATTTCCCATGGCCAACTCACCCTGACCCGCACATCCCTGGGCACTATGGGGCTATTTAGCACGGCCAACCCACCCTAACCCGCACATCCCTGGGCACTATGGGTAATTTAGCACGGCCAACCCACTCTAACCCGCACATCCCTGGGCACTACGGGGCTATTTAGCACGGCCAACTCACCCTAACCCGCACATCCCTGGGCACTACGGGGCTATTTAGCACGGCCAACCCACCCTAACCCGCACATCCCTGGGCACTACGGGGCTATTTAGCACGGCCAACCCACCCTAACCCGCACATCACTGGGCACTACGGGGCTATTTAGCACGGCCAACCCACTCTAACCCGCACATCCCTGGGCACTACGGGGCTATTTAGCATGGCCAATCCACTCTAACCCGCACATCCCTGGGCACTACGGGGCTATTTAGCATGGCCAATCCACCCTAACCCGCACATCCCTGGGCACTACGGGGCTATTTAGCACGGCCAACCCACTCTAACCCGCACATCCCTGGGCACTACGGGGCTATTTAGCACGGCCAGTCCACCCTAACCCGCACATCCCTGGGCACTACGGGGCTATTTAGCACGGCCAACCCACTCTAACCCGCACATCCCTGGGCACTATGGGGCTATTTAGCACGGCCAGTCCACCCTAACCCGCACATCCCTGGGCACTACGGGGCTATTTAGCACGGCCAATCCCACCCTAACCCGCACATCCCTGGGCACTACGGGACAATTTATCACGGCCAATCCCACCCTAACCCCCACATCCCTGGGCACTACGGGACAATTTAGCATGGCCAATCCACCCTAACCTGCACATCCCTGGGCACTACGGGGCTATTTAGCACGGCCAACTCACCCTAACCCGCACATCCCTGGGCACTACGGGGCTATTTAGCACGGCCAATCCACCCTAACCCGCACATCCCTGGGCACTACGGGGCTATTTAGCACAGCCAACTCACCCTAACCCGCACATCCCTGGGCACTACGGGGCTATTTAGCACGGCCAATCCACCCTAACCCGCACATCCCTGGGCACTACGGGGCTATTTAGCACAGCCAACTCACCCTAACCCGCACATCCCTGGGCACTACGGGGCTATTTAGCACGGCCAACTCACCCTAACCCGCACATCCCTGGGCACTACGGGGCTATTTAGCACGGCCAACTCACCCTAACCCGCACATCCCTGGGCACTACGGGGCTATTTAGCACGGCCAACTCACCCTAACCCGCACATCCCTGGGCACTACGGGGCTATTTAGCACGGCCAACTCACCCTGACCCGCACATCCCTGGGCACTATGGGTAATTTAACACGGCCAACCCACCCTAACCCACACATCCCTGGGCACTATGGGTAATTTAACACGGCCAACCCACCCTAACCCACACATCCCTGGGCACTATGGGTAATTTAACACGGCCAACCCACCCTAACCCACACATCCCTGGGCACTATGGGTAATTTAACACGGCCAACCCACCCTAACCCACACATCCCTGGGCACTATGGGTAATTTAACACAGCCAATCCACCCTAACCCGCACATCCCTGGGCACTACGGGGCTATTTAACACAGCCAATCCACCCTAACCCGCACATCCCTGGGCACTACGGGGCTATTTAGCACGGCCAACCCACTCTAACCCGCACATCCCTGGGCACTACGGGGCTATTTAGCACAGCCAACCCACCCTAACCCGCACATCCCTGGGCACTACGGGGCTATTTAACACAGCCAATCCACCCTAACCCGCACATCCCTGGGCACTACGGGGCTATTTAGCACGGCCAACCCACTCTAACCCGCACATCCCTGGGCACTACGGGGCTATTTAGCACGGCCAATCCACCCTAAACTGCACAACTTTGGAAGAACTTTGGAGAACATGCAAACTCCACACAGATATTCAATCGCCTGAGGACGGAATTGTACCCGGGTCCCTGGCGCTGTGAGGCAGCGGTGCTATCACTGAGCCACTTTGCTGTGCTAAATCACATCGTAGTGTCCCAGACAAGGTAGGTTAGCCATGAGAAACACAACCTTACAGGGATAGGGTGGGGCGTGCGTACGGGAGAGAGGAACTAAGGAAGGTCTGGTGACTCATTGGGCTGAATGGCCTGCTTCCACTGAATAAAGATTCGGTGATCATTCTCATGTCTACTGCCTTCAGCATGACTGTTATTGTAAAAGTACATTGGAGAGAACGTTCAGCACTGATATCCACCCCGAACCCCCTCCATTACATTCCAGTCTGTAACTCCCTCCCCGGGGGGTATCTGTTATTCTGTATATAAATCCCCCCGAACCCCCTCGATCAGATTCCAGTCTGTAACTCCCTCCCGGGGGGTATCTGTTATTCTGTATATAAACCCCCCCGAACCCCCTCAATCAGATTCCAGTCTGTAACTCCCTCCCGGGGTATCTGTTATTCTGTATATAAACCCCCCCCAAACCCCCTCGATCAGATTCCAGTCTGTAACTCCCTCCCGGGGGGTATCTGTTATTCTGTATATAAACCCCGCCGAACCCCCTCGATCAGATTCCAGTCTGTAACTACCTCCCCGGAGGGTATCTGTTATTCTGTATATAAACCCCCCCGAACCCCCTCGATCAGATTCCAGTCTGTAACTCCCTCCCCGGAGGGTATCTGTTATTCTGTATATAAACCCCCCTGATCCCCTCGATCAGATTCCAGTCTGTAACTACCTCCCGGGGGGTATCTGTTATTCTGTATATAAACCCCGCCGAACCCCCTCGATCAGATTCCAGTCTGTAACTACCTCCCCGGCGGGTATCTGTTATTCTGTATATAAACCCCCCAAACCCCCTCGATCAGATTCCAGTCTGTAACTACCTCCCCGGCGGGTATCTGTTATTCTGTATATAAACCCCGCCGAACCCCCTCGATCAGATTCCAGTCTGTAACTACCTCCCCGGCGGGTATCTGTTATTCTGTATATAAACCCCCCGAACCCCCTCGATCAGATTCCAGTCTGTAACTACCTCCCCGGCGGGTATCTGTTATTCTGTATATAAACCCCCCCGAACCCCCTCGATCAGATTCCAGTCTGTAACTCCCTCCCGGGGGGTATCTGTTATTCTGTATATAAACCCCCTCCCCCGAACCCCTCGATCAGATTCCAGTCTGTAACTCCCTCCCCGGCGGGTATCTGTTATTCTGTATATAAACCAACCCGAACCCCCTCGATCAGATTCCAGTCTGTAACTCCCTCCCCGGGGGGTATCTGTTATTCTGTATATAAACCCCCCGAACCCCCTCGATCAGATTCCAGTCTGTAACTCCCTCCCGGGGTATCTGTTATTCTGTATATAAACCCCCCCGAACCCCTCAATCAGATTCCAGTCTGTAACTCCCACCCCGGGGTATCTGTTATTCTGTATATAAACCACCCCCCGAACCCCCTCGATCACATTCCAGTCTGTAACTCCTTCCCAGGTTATCTGTTATTCTGTATATAAACCGCACCGAACCCCCTCGATCAGATTCCAGTCTGTAACTCCATCCCCGGGATACCTGTTATTCTATATATAAACCCCCCCGAAACCCTCGATCAGATTCCAGTCTGTAACTCCCTCCCCGGGGGGTATCTGTTATTCTGTATATAATCCACCCCCGAACCCCCTCGATCAGATTCCAGTCTGTAACTCCATCCCCGGGATACCTGTTATTCTATATATAAACCCCCCCGAAACCCTCGATCAGATTCCAGTCTGTAACTCCCTCCCCAGGGTATCTGTTATTCTGTATATAAACCCCCCCGTACCCCTTCGATCAGATTCCAGTCTGTAACTCCATCCCCGGGATACCTGTTATTCTATATATAAACCCCCGCGAAACCCTCGATCAGATTCCAGTCTGTAACTCCCTCCCGGGGTATCTGTTATTCTGTATATAAACCCCCCCGAACCCCCACAATCAGATTCCAGTCTGTAACTCCCTCCCGGGGGGTATCTGTTATTCTTTATATAAACCACCCCGAATCCCCTTGATAAGATTCCAGTCTGTTACTCCCGCCCAGAGGTATCTGTTATTCTGTATATAGACCCCCCCCCGAACACCCTTGATCAGATCCCAGTCTGTAACTCCCTCCCGTGGGGTATCTGTTATTCTGTATATAAACACCCCCGAACCCCCTCGATCAGATTCCAGTCTGTAACTCCCTCCCCGGGGGGTATCTGTTATTCTGTATATAAACCACCCTGAACCCCTCGATCAGTTTCCAGTCTGTAACTCCCTCCCCAGGGGGTATCTGTTATTCTGTATATAAACCACCCTGAACCCCTCGATCAGTTTCCAGTCTGTAACTCCCTCCCCGGGCAGTATCTGTTACTCTGCCTATCAACCCCACCGAACCCCTCGATCAGATTCCAGTCTGTAACTCCCTCCTGGGGGGTGTCTGTTATTCTGTATATAAACCCCCCCGAACCCCTCGATCAGATTCCAGTCTGTAACTCCCTCCTGGGGGGTATTTGTTATTCTGTATATAAACCACCCTCGAACCCCTCAATCAGATTCCAGTCTGTAACTCCCTCCCCGGGGGGTATCTGTTATTCTGTGTATAAACCCCCCCAAACCTCCTCGATCAGTTTCCAGTCTGTAACTCCCTCCCCGGGGGGTATCTGTTATTCTGTGTATAAACCCCCCCAAACCTCCTCGATCAGATTCCAGTCTGTAACTCCCTCCCGGGGTAACAGTTATTCTGTATTATACCCCCCCGAACCCCCTCGATCAGATTCCAGTCTGTAACTCCCTCCCCGGGTATCTGTTATTCTGTATATAAACACCCCCCCCGAATCCCCTCGATCAGATCCCAGTCTGTAACTCCCTCCCGGGGTATCTGTTATTCTGTATATAAACTCCCCCGAACCCCTCGATCAGATTCCAGTCTGTAATTCCCTCCCAGGGGGGTATCTGTTATTTTGTATATAAACCCCCCCGAACCCCTCGATCAGATTCCAGTCTGTAATTCCCTCCCAGGGGGGTATCTGTTATTCTGTATATAAACCCCGCCGAACCCCCTCGATCAGATTCCAGTCTGTAACTCCCTCCCCGGGGGGTATCTGTTATTCTGTATATAAACCACCCGAACCCCCTCGATCAGATTCCAGTCTGTAACTCCCTCCCGGGGGGTATCTGTTATTCTGTATATGAACCCCCCCGAACCTCCTCGATCAGATTCCAGTCTGTAACTCCCTCCCCGGGCAGTATCTGTTACTCTGCCTATCAACCCCACCGAACCCCTCGATCAGATTCCAGTCTGTAACTCCCTCCCGGGGGGGGGGGGGGTATCTGTTACTCTGTATATAAACCCCCCCGATCCCCCTCGATCAGATTCCAGTCTGAAACTCCCTCCCAGGGGGTATCTGTTATTCTGTATATAACCCACCCCGAACCCCTCAATCAGATTCCTGTCTGTAACTCCCTCCTGGGGGGGGAATCAGTTATTTTGCATAGACCCCCCTGAACCCCCTCGGTCAGACACCTCTGTGTCACTGTGTTCTGTGTGATGTGAGAGTTAGATTGAGGCGTTGGAGGGGTTAATGATGACCTTGTGCAGTGTGTGTGAAGGTGGCCGTGTTATAGCTGTGTGTGTGCCTACTCGTGCACTGGGGGCCGATAAGCCATATCTGCATCTTTACACCAGCCTGAGGGTCCCCTGACGTTAGTCGAGTTGCCCACTCTCCATTGGACGCAGTCTGCGAGGGTGTTCCCCAGCCAGGGCAGGGTATAATTGGCAGCCAGGCAGGGAGGGGCAGTTTTCCAGGCTGGGGGCTTGTTGATTGCTGGCACAGGCTCCTGTGATTCCACCCCAACACGCCCCCAGCAGCACCGCTCCCTCCCTGAAAATTACACCAGTCTGCTTCGCATCTGAGCATTTTATCATCTCCTCTGAGGTTGGCAGTGGGAGTCACATCAGGAGCATGGTAAGTCATTAAGTACTGAACAATGTTGCAGGACAGGCCACGGTTCACCAGGATACGGGGATGGGGGGCCATTCTATTACAGTTAGAGAGAACCAACAGGCCATTCAGCCCCTCTGCTCCGCAGCTCAGACCCTGTGTCAGAACAGGTTTCAGTGAAGTGGAGAGATCAGAGAGAATGGGGCCGTGCTCCTGGGAGAGCAGGTCGAGAGAGAGACATTTGATCGAGGGGATCAAAACCACAAGAGGGTCCTGACAGGATGGAGAGAGGGTGGGACTGTTCCCATTGTTGGTGGGAGGGTGGGAAGGATCAGGAATCAGAGGGACACGCGTCAGAGAGATTCGGGAAAAGCAGGAGATGGAGACACAAGGACAGATGTTTTCACACAGCGAGGGGTTAGGGTCCGAGAGTGTGGGGAGGGCAGCGTCACTAGGAGGGGTTAGGGTCTGGGACGTACTGCCTGAGAGTGTGGGGGTGTCAAGGTCACTCGAGGGGTGAGGTTCTGGGATGTACTGCCTGAGACTGTGGGGGGGGACAGGGTCACTCGAGGGGTGAGGGTCTGGAACGTACCGTCTGAGAGTGTGGGGGGGGGTGGTCAGAATTACAAAAATGACAGGGAATAGTGATCTGAAGAGGAACAACCTCTCAGGGAGTTTTGGAAGGCGACTGAGTGTGAGTCATTTTGTAATTCCACCAGAACGTTCCTGATGTTTTCACCCTCAGCTCTGACCCTCCGACAGTGCCCGCTCCCTCAGCACTGACCCTCCGACAGTGCCCGCTCCCTCAGCACTGACTCTCCGACAGTGCCCACTCCCTCAGCACTGACCCTCCGACAGTGCCCGCTCCCTCAGCACTGACCCTCCGACAGTGCAGCGCTGCCTCAGCACTGACTCTCCGACAGTGCCCATTCCCTCAGCACTGACCCTCCGACAGTGCAGCGCTGCCTCAGCACTGACCCTCCGACAGTGCCCGCTCCCTCAGCACTGACCCTCCATCAGTGCCCACTCCCTCAGCACTGACCCTCTGACAATGCCACCCCCTCAGCACTGACCCTCCGACAGTGCCCACTCCCTCAGCACTGACCCTCCGACAGGGCCCGCTCCCTCAGCACTGACCCTCCATCAGTGCCCACTCCCTCAGCACTGACCCTCTGACAGTGCCCACTCCCTCAGCACTGACCCTCTGACAGTGCCCACTCCCTCAGCACTGACCCTCTGACAGTGCCCACTCCCTCAGCACTAACCCTCCGACAGTGTGGCGCTCCCTCAGCACTGACCCTCCGACAGTGCGATGCTCCCTCAGCACTGACCCTCCGACAGTGTGGCGCTCCCTCAGCACTGACCCTCTGACAATGCCACCCCCTCAGCACTGACCCTCCGACAGTGCCCACTCCCTCAGCACTGACCCTCCGACAGGGCCCGCTCCCTCAGCACTGACCCTCCATCAGTGCCCACTCCCTCAGCACTGACCCTCTGACAGTGCCCACTCCCTCAGCACTGACCCTCTGACAGTGCCCACTCCCTCAGCACTGACCCTCTGACAGTGCCCACTCCCTCAGCACTAACCCTCCGACAGTGTGGCGCTCCCTCAGCACTGACCCTCTGACAGTGCGGCGCTCCCTCAGCACTGACCCTCCGACAGTGCGATGCTCCCTCAGCACTGACCCTCCGACAGTGTGGCGCTCCCTCAGCACTGACCCTCTGACAATGCCACCCCCTCAGCACTGACCCTCCGACAGTGCCCACTCCCTCAGCTCTGACCCTCCGACAGTGCCCATTCCCTCAGCACTGACCCTCCGACAGTGCGGCGCTCCCTCAGCACTGACCCTCCGACAGTGCCCGCTCCCTCAGCACTGGCCCTCCGACAGTGCGATGCTCCCTCAGCACTGGCCCTCCGACAGGGCCCGCTCCCTCAGCACTGGCCCTCCGACAGTGCGATGCTCCCTCAGCACTGACCCTCCGACAGTGCCCGCTCCCTCAGCACTGACCCTCCGACAGTGCCCGCTTCCTCAGCACTGACCCTCCGACAGTGCCCACTCCCTCAGCACTGATCCCCCGACAGTGCCAGCTCCCTCAGCACTGACCCTCCGACAGTGCCCACTCCCTCAGCACTGACCCTCCGACAGTGCCCGCTCCCTCAGCACTGACCCTCCGACAGTGCCCGCTTCCTCAGCACTGACCCTCCGACAGTGCCCACTCCCTCAGCACTGATCCCCCGACAGTGCCAGCTCCCTCAGCACTGACCCTCCGACAGTGCCCACTCCCTCAGCACTGACCCTCTGACAGAGCCCACTCCCTCAGCACTGACCCTCTTACAGTGCGGCGCTCCCTCAGCACTGACCGTCCGACAGAGCCCACTCCCTCAGCACTGACCCTCCGACAGTGCCCGCTCCCTCAGCACTGACCCTCCGACAGTGCCCGTTCCCTCAGCACTGACCCTCAGACAGTGCCCGCTCCCTCAGCACTGACCCTCAGACAGTGCCCGCTCCCTCAGCACTGACCCTCTTACAGTGCGGCGCTCCCTCAGCACTGACCGTCCGACAGTGCCCACTCCCTCAGCACTGACCGTCCGACAGTGCCCACTCCCTCAGCACTGACCCTCAGACAGTGCCCGCTCCCTCAGCACTGACCCTCAGACAGTGCCCGCTCCCTCAGCACTGACCCTCTTACAGTGCGGCGCTCCCTCAGCACTGACCGTCCGACAGTGCCCACTCCCTCAGCACTGACCGTCCGACAGTGCCCACTCCCTCAGCACTGACCCTCCGACAGTGCCCGCTCCCTCAGCACTGACCCTCCGACAGTGCCCGTTCCCTCAGCACTGACCCTCAGACAGTGCCCGCTCCCTCAGCACTGACCCTCAGACAGTGCCCACTCCCTCAGCACTGACCCTCTGACAATGCCACCCCCTCAGCACTGACCCTCCGACAGTGCCCACTCCCTCAGCTCTGACCCTCCGACAGTGCCCATTCCCTCAGCACTGACCCTCCGACAGTGCGGCGCTCCCTCAGCACTGACCCTCCGACAGTGCCCGCTCCCTCAGCACTGGCCCTCCGACAGTGCGATGCTCCCTCAGCACTGGCCCTCCGACAGGGCCCGCTCCCTCAGCACTGGCCCTCCGACAGTGCGATGCTCCCTCAGCACTGACCCTCCGACAGTGCCCGCTCCCTCAGCACTGACCCTCCGACAGTGCCCGCTTCCTCAGCACTGACCCTCCGACAGTGCCCACTCCCTCAGCACTGGCCCTCCGACAGTGCGATGCTCCCTCAGCACTGACCCTCCGACAGTGCCCACTCCCTCAGCACTGATCCCCCGACAGTGCCAGCTCCCTCAGCACTGACGCTCCGACAGTACCCACTCCCTCAGCACTGACCCTCTGACAGAGCCCACTCCCTCAGCACTGACCCTCTTACAGTGCGGCGCTCCCTCAGCACTGACCGTCCGACAGAGCCCACTCCCTCAGCACTGACCCTCCGACAGTGCCCGCTCCCTCAGCACTGACCCTCCGACAGTGCCCGTTCCCTCAGCACTGACCCTCAGACAGTGCCCGCTCCCTCAGCACTGACCCTCAGACAGTGCCCGCTCCCTCAGCACTGACCCTCTTACAGTGCGGCGCTCCCTCAGCACTGACCGTCCGACAGTGCCCACTCCCTCAGCACTGACCGTCCGACAGTGCCCACTCCCTCAGCACTGACCCTCCGACAGTGCCCGCTCCCTCAGCACTGACCCTCCGACAGTGCCCGTTCCCTCAGCACTGACCCTCAGACAGTGCCCGCTCCCTCAGCACTGACCCTCAGACAGTGCCCGCTCCCTCAGCACTGACCCTCTTACAGTGCGGCGCTCCCTCAGCACTGACTGTCCGACAGAGCCCACTCCCTCAGCACTGACCCTCCGACAGTGCCCACTCCCTCAGCACTGACCCTCCGACAGTGCCCACTCCCTCAGCACTGACCCTCCGACAGTGCCCACTCCCTCAGCACTGACCCTCCGACAGTGCCTGCTCCCTCAGCACTGACCCTCCGACAGTGCCCGTTCCCTCAGCACTGACCCTCAGACAGTGCCCGTTCCCTCAGCACTGACCCTCAGACAGTGCCCGCTCCCTCAGCACTGACCCTCAGACAGTGCCCGCTCCCTCAGCACTGACCCTCTTACAGTGCGGCGCTCCCTCAGCACTGACCGTCCGACAGAGCCCACTCCCTCAGCACTGACCCTCCGACAGTGCCCACTCCCTCAGCACTGACCCTCCGACAGTGCCCGCTCCCTCAGCACTGACCCTCCGACAGTGCCCGTTCCCTCAGCACTGACCCTCAGACAGTGCCCGCTCCCTCAGCACTGACCCTCAGACAGTGCCCGCTCCCTCAGCACTGACCCTCTTACAGTGCGGCGCTCCCTCAGCACTGACCGTCCGACAGAGCCCACTCCCTCAGCACTGACCCTCCGACAGTGCCCACTCCCTCAGCACTGACCCTCCGACAGTGCCCGCTCCCTCAGCACTGACCCTCCGACAGTGCCCGTTCCCTCAGCACTGACCCTCAGACAGTGCCCGCTCCCTCAGCACTGACCCTCAGACAGTGCCCGCTCCCTCAGCACTGACCCTCCGACAGTGCCCGCTCCCTCAGCACTAACCCTCCGACAGTGCCCGTTCCCTCAGCACTGACCCTCCGACAGTGCCCGCTCCCTCAGCACTGACCCTCAGACAGTGCCCGCTCCCTCAGCACTGACCCTCTTACAGTGCGGCGCTCCCTCAGCACTGACCGTCCGACAGAGCCCACTCCCTCAGCACTGACCCTCCGACAGTGCCCACTCCCTCAGCACTGACCCTCCGACAGTGCCCGCTCCCTCAGCACTGACCCTCCGACAGTGCCCGCTCCCTCAGCACTGACCCTCAGACAGTGCCCGCTCCCTCAGCACTGACCCTCTTACAGTGCGGCGCTCCCTCAGCACTGACCGTCCGACAGAGCCCACTCCCTCAGCACTGACCCTCCGACAGTGCCCGCTCCCTCAGCACTGACCCTCCGACAGTGCCCGTTCCCTCAGCACTGACCCTCCGACAGTGCCCGCTCCCTCAGCACTGACCCTCCGACAGTGTCCACTCACTCAGCACTGACCCTCCGAGAGTGTCCACTCACTCAGCACTGACCCTCTGAGAGTATCCACTCCCTCAGCACTGACCCTCCGAGAGTGTCCACTCACTCAGCACTGACCCTCCGACAGTGCCCGTTCCCTCAGCACTGACCCTCCGACAGTGCCCGCTCCCTCAGCACTGACCCTCCGACAGTGCCCGTTCCCTCAGCACTGACCCTCCGACAGTGCCCGTTCCCTCAGCACTGACCCTCCGACAGTGCCCACTCCCTCAGCACTGACCCTCCGACAGTGCCCGCTCCCTCAGCACTGACCCTCCGACAGTGCCCACTCCCTCAGCACTGACCCTCAGACAGTGCCCGCTCCCTCAGCCCTGACCTTCAGACAGTGCCCGCTCCCTCAGCACTGATCTTGTGACCCTGGTTGGTGTTTGTGTGAGGGATGTTGCTGATGGCCTATTTCCCCTCAACCCCCTTTTCAGGAGAAGCTGGACATGTACCAGATGCAGGGGAAGGGACGACCTGGTGCAGACGTGAAGAAGAAGAAAATGAAGAAGAAGGATAAACTGGAGAGCATGAAGAAAGAGATGGATATTGTGAGTGATGGTGCTTCAAGGGGCTCTCCCTCAGCGCATCCACCAACCCCCCCCTTCCCCGGGGCAAATTACATCACCCAGCCCCCCCCCCCCCCCAAACCAGGCAGGGCACGGACCGCCAGCAGCTCGCCCTCAGCCCAAAGCGTCACCATCACCCCCCACCCTCACCGTCAACCCCACTCTCACCATCACCCCCCCACCCTCACCGTCAACCCCACTCTCACCGTCACCCCCCCACCCTCACCGTCAACCCCACCCTCACCATCACCCCCCCACCCTCACCGTCAACCCCACCCTCACCATCACCCCCCCACCCTCACCGTCAACCCCACCCTCACCATCACCCCCCCACCCTCACCGTCAACCCCACTCTCACCATCACCCCCCCACCCTCACCGTCAACCCCACTCTCACCATCACCCCCCCACCCTCACCGTCAACCCCACCCTCACCATCACCCCCCACCCTCACCGTCAACCCCACCCTCACCATCACCCCCCCACCCTCACCGTCAACCCCACCCTCACCATCACCCCCCCACCCTCACCGTCAACCCCACCCTCACCGTCACCCCCCACCCTCACCGTCAACCCCACTCTCACCATCACCCCCCCACCCTCACCGTCAACCCCACTCTCACCATCACCCCCCCACCCTCACCGTCAACCCCACTCTCACCATCACCCCCCCACCCTCACCGTCAACCCCACTCTCACCATCACCCCCCCACCCTCACCGTCAACCCCACTCTCACCGTCACCCCCCCACCCTCACCGTCAACCCCACCCTCACCGTCACCCCCCACCCTCACCGTCAACCCCACTCTCACCGTCACCCCCCACCCTCACCGTCAACCCCACTCTCACCATCACCCCCCACCCTCACCGTCAACCCCACTCTCACCATCACCCCCCCACCCTCACCGTCAACCCCACTCTCACCATCACCCCCCCACCCTCACCGTCAACCCCACTCTCACCATCACCCCCCCACCCTCACCGTCAACCCCACCCTCACCGTCACCCCCCACCCTCACCGTCAACCCCACCCTCACCATCACCCCCCCACCCTCACCGTCAACCCCACTGTCACCGTCACCCCCCATCCTCACCATCGCCCCTACACTCATCATCACCTCCCAACCTCACCATTGTCCCCACCCTCACCATCACACCCCCACCCTCGCCATCCATCCCCACCCTCACCAACAACCCCCACCCTCACCATCACACCCCCACCCTCACCATTGACCGCCCCACCATCACCGTCACCCCCCAACGTCATCATTGCCCCCTAAAAGTTAACATCACCCCCGCCCTCACCATCACCCCCCACTCCCTCACCATCAAACCCCACCCTCACCATCACCCCCAACCCCTACCATTAACCCCTCACCCTCACCATCGTCCCCCCACCTGCACCATCACCCTCCCACCCTCAGCCTCACCCCCCCTCACCATTGCCCACACCCTCATCATAGCCCTCACCCTTACCATCAACCCCCACCCTCACCTACAGACCCACACCCACCTACAACCCCACCCACACCTACAGACCCACACCAACCTATACCCTCACCCTCACCTACACACCCCCACCCACCTATACCCCCACCCTCACCTACACACCCACCCAAACCAACAATCCCCACCCACACCTACAGACCCACACCAACCTATACCCTCACCCTCACCTACACACCCCCACCCACACCTACAATCCCCACCTACAGACCCACACCCACCTACACCCCACCCACACCTACAGACCCCCACCCACCTATACCCCCACCCTCACCTACACACCCCCACCCAAACCGACAATCCCCGCCCTCACCTACAGACCCACACCCACCTACACGCCCACCCACACCTACAGACCCACACCCACCTATACCCCCACCCTCACCTACAGACCCACACCCACCTATACCCTCACCCTCACCTACAACCCCACCCACACCTACACACCCACACTCACCTACACCCCCATCCTCACCTACACACCCCCACCCACACCTACAATCCCCACCTACAGACCCACACCCACCTACACCCCACCCTCACCTACACACCCCCACCCACCTATACCCCCACCCTCACCTACACACCCCCACCCAAACCGACAATCCCCGCCCTCACCTACAGACCCACACCCACCTACACGCCCACCCTCACCTACAGACCCACACCCACCTACACGCCCACCCTCACCTACAGACCCACACCCACCTATACCCCCACCCTCACCTACAAACCCACACCAACCTATACCCTCACCCTCACCTACAACCCCACCCACACCTACACACCCACACTCACCTACACCCCCATCCTCACCTACACACCCCCACCCACACCTACAATCCCCACCTACAGACCCACACCCACCTACACCCCACCCTCACCTACACACCCCCACCCACCTATACCCCCACCCTCACCTACACACCCCCACCCAAACCGACAATCCCCGCCCTCACCTACAGACCCACACCCACCTATACCCTCACCCTCACCTACACACCCCGACCCACACCTACAATCCCCACCCTCACCTACAGACCCACACCCACCTATACCCCACCCACACCTACACACCCCGACCCACACCTACAATCCCCACCCTCACCTACAGACCCACACCCACCTATACCCTCACCCTCACCTACACACCCCGACCCACACCTACAATCCCCACCCTCACCTACAGACCCACACCCACCTATACCCCCACCCACACCTACAGACCCACACCCACCTATACCCTCACCCTCACTTACACACCCCCACCCAAACCAACAATCCCCACCCTCACCTACAGACCCACACCCACCTATACCCTCACCCTCACCTACACACCCTGACCCACACCTACAATCCCCACCCTCACCTACAGACCCACACCCACCTATACCCTCACCCTCACCTACACACCCCGACCCACACCTACAATCCCCACCCTCACCTACAGACCCACACCCACCTATACCCCCACCCTCACTTACACACCCCCACCCAAACCAACAATCCCCACCCTCACCTACAGGCCCACACCCACCTATACCCCCACCCTCACCTACAGGCCCACACCCACCCTAAACCTAACGCTAACCCCATACCATCAGCTATGATCCCACCATTAGCTGTGACCCCGAAATGACTTATGAACCTGCCTAAAGCTACAATCCTATTATAGTCTGTGACCCCAATGTAACACACAGCCCTCCCATTAACCCCGACCCAGCCCTGACCTGCCCCCCTACCATCACATACTTGATCTCTT
>NW_026728264.1:140295-151052 GCF_030684315.1 Stegostoma tigrinum
GCTGGGGTAGGGGGTATTTCGTCTGGGTGAGGGTTAGGTGCTGGGGTAGGGGGTATTTGGTGTGGTGAGGGGTAGGTGCTGGGGTAGGGGGTATTTGGTGTGGGTGAGGGGTAGGTGCTGGGGTAGGGGGTAGTTGGTCTGGGTGAGGGGTAGGTGCTGGGGTAGGGGGTATTTGGTGTGGGTGAGGGGTAGGTGCTGGGGTAGGGGGTAGTTGGTCTGGGTGAGGGGTAGGTGCTGGGGTAGGGGGTAGTTGGTCTGGGTGAGGGGTAGGTGCTGGGGTAGGGGGTATTTGGTCTGGGTGAGGGGTAGGTGCTGGGGTAGGGGGTAATTGGTCTGGGTGAGGGGTAGGTGCTGGGGTAGGGGGTAATTGGTCTGGGTGAGGGGTAGGTGCTGGGGTGGGGGTAATTGGTCTGGGTGAGGGGTAGGTGCTGGGGTAAGGGGTATTTGGTGTGGGTGAGGGGTAGGTGCTGGGGTAGGGGGTATTTGGTCTGGGTGAGGGGTAGGTGCTGGGGTAGGGGGTATTTGGTGTGGGTGAGGGGTAGGTGCTGGGGTAGGGGTAGTTGGTCTGGGTGAGGGGTAGGTGCTGGGGTAGGGGGTATTTGGTGTGGGTGAGGGGTAGGTGCTGGGGTATGGGGTAGTTGGTCTGGGTGAGGGGTAGGTGCTGGGGTAGGGGGTAGTTGGTCTGGGTGAGGGGTAGGTGCTGGCGTAGGGTGTATTTGGTCTGGGTGAGGGGTAGGTGCTGGGGTAGGGGGTATTTGGTCTGGGTGAGGGGTAGGTGCTGGGGTAGGGGGTATTTGGTGTGGGTGAGGGGTAGGTGCTGGGGTAGGGGGTAGTTGGTGTGGGTGAGGGGTAGGTGCTGGGGTCGGGGGTATTTGGTGTGGGTGAGGGGTAGGTGCTGGGGTAGGGGGTAGTTGGTCTGGGTGAGGGGTAGGTGCTGGGGTAGGGGGTATTTGGTCTGGGTGAGGGGTAGGTGCTGGGGTAGGGGGTAATTGGTTTGGGTGAGGGGTAGGTGCTGGGGTAGGGGGTAATTGGTCTGGGTGAGGGGTAGGTGCTGGGGTGGGGGTAATTGGTCTGGGTGAGGGGTAGGTGCTGGGGTAGGGGGTATTTGGTGTGGGTGAGGGGTAGGTGGTGGGGTAGGGGGTAGTTGGTGTGGGTGAGGGGTAGGTGCTGGGGTCAGGGGTATTTGGTGTGGGTGAGGGGTAGGTGCTGGGGTAGGGGGTAGTTGGTCTGGGTGAGGGGTAGGTGCTGTGGTAGGGGGTATTTGGTCTGGGTGAGGGGTAGGAGCTGGGGTAGGGGGTAATTGGTCTGGGTGAGGGGTAGGTGCTGGGGTAGGGGGTAATTGGTCTCGGTGAGGGGTAGGTGCTGGGGTAAGGGGTAGTTGGTCTGGGTGAGCGGTAGGTGCTGGGGTAGGGGGTATTTGGTCTGGGTGAGGGGTAGGTGCTGGGGTAGGGGGTATTTGGTGTGGAGAGGGGTAGGTTCTGGGGTAGGGGGTATTTGGTCTGGGTGAGGGGTAGGTGCTGGGGTAGGGGTAGTTGGTCTGGGTGAGGGGTAGGTGCTGGGGTAGGGGGTATTTGGTGTGGGTGAGGGGTAGGTGCTGGGGTAGGAGGTATTTGGTCTGGGTGAGGGGTAGGTGCTGGGGTAGGGGGTAGTTGGTCTGGGTGAGGGGTAGGTGCTGGGGTAGGGGGTATTTGGTCTGGGTGAGGGGTAGGTGCTGGGGTAGGGGGTATTTGGTCTGGGTGAGGGGTAGGTGCTGGGGTAGGGGGTATTTGGTGTGGGTGAGGGGTAGGTGCTGGGGTAGGGGGTAGTTGGTGTGGGTGAGGGGTAGGTGCTGGGGTCGGGGGTATTTGGTGTGGGTGAGGGGTAGGTGCTGGGGTAGGGGGTAGTTGGTCTGGGTGAGGGGTAGGTGCTGGGGTAGGGGGTATTTGGTCTGGGTGAGGGGTAGGTGCTGGGGTAGGGGTTAATTGGTCTGGGTGAGGGGTAGGTGCGGGGTAGGGGGTAATTGGTCTGGGTGAGGGGTAGGTGCTCGGGTGGGGGTAATTGGTCTGGGTGAGGGGTAGGTGCTGGGGTAAGGGGTAGTTGGTCTGGGTGAGGGGTAGGTGCTGGGGTAGGGTGTATTTGGTCTGGGTGAGGGGTAGGTGCTGGGGTAGGGGGTATTTGGTGTGGTGAGGGGTAGGTGCTGGGGTAGGGGGTATTTGGTGTGGGTGAGTGGTAGGTGCTGGGGTAGGGGTAGTTGGTCTGGGTGAGGGGTAGGTGCTGGGGTAGGGGGTATTTGGTGTGGGTGAGGGGTAGGTGCTGGGGTAGGGGGTAGTTGGTCTGGGTGAGGGGTAGGTGCTGGGGTAGGCGGTAGTTGGTCTGGGTGAGGGGTAGGTGCTGGGGTAGGGGGTATTTGGTCTGGGTGAGGGGTAGGTGCTGGGGTAGGGGGTATTTGGTCTGGGTGAGGGGTAGGTGCTGGGGTCGGGGGTATTTGGTGTGGGTGAGGGGTAGGTGCTGGGGTAGGGGGTAGTTGGTCTGGGTGAGGGGTAGGTGCTGGGGTAGGGGGTAGTTGGTCTGGGTGCTGGGGTAGGGGGTAGTGGGTGTGGGTGCTGGGGTAGGGGGTATTTGGTGTGGGTGAGGGGTAGGTGCTGGGGTAGGGGGTAGTGGGTGTGGGTGAGGGGTAGGTGCTGGGGTAGGGGGTATTTGGTGTGGGTGAGGGGTAGGTGCTGGGGTAGGGGGTATTTGGTGCGGGGTGAGGGGTAGGTGCTGGGGTAGGGGGTATTTGGTGTGGGTGAGGGGTAGGTGCTGGGGTAGGGGGTATTTGGTGTAGGTGAGGGGTAGGTGCTGGGGTAGGGGGTATTTGGTGTGGGTGAGGGGTAGGTGCTGGGGTAGGGGGTATTTGGTGTGGGTGAGGGGTAGGTGCTGGGGTAGGGGGTATTTGGTGTGGGTGAGGGGTAGGTGCTGGGGTAAGGGGTAGTTGGTATGGGTGAGGGGTAGTTGCTGGGGTAGGGGGTATTTGGTATAGGTGAGGGGTAGGTGCCGGTGTAGGGGGTATTTGGTCTGGGTGAGGGGTAGGTGCTGGGGTAGGGGGTATTTGGTGTGGGTGAGGGGTAGGTGCTGGGGTAGGGGGTATTTGGTGTGGGTGAGGGGTAGGTGCTGGGGTAGGGGGTATTTGGTGTGGGTGAGGGGTAGGTGCTGGGGTCGGGGGTATTTGGTGTGGGTGAGGGGTAGGTGCTCGGGTCGGGGGTATTTGGTGTGGGTGAGGGGTAGGTGCTGGGGTAGGGGGTAGTTGGTCTGGGTGAGGGGTAGGTGCTGGGGTAGGGGGTAGTTGGTCTGGGTGAGGGGTAGGTGGTGGGGTAGGGGGTAGTTGGTGTGGGTGAGGGGTAGGTTCTGGGGTAGGGGGTATTTGGTGTGGGTGAGGGGTAGGTGCTGGGGTAGGGGGTAGTGGGTGTGGGTGAGGGGGTAGTGGGTGTGGGTGAGGGGTAGGTGCTGGGGTCGGGGGTATTTGGTGTGGGTGAGGGGTAGGTGCTGGGGTAGGGGGTAGTTGGTCTGGGTGAGGGGTAGGTGCTGGGGTAGGGGGTATTTGGTGTGGGTGAGGGGTAGGTGCTGGGGTAGGGGGTAATTGGTCTGGGTGAGGGGTAGGTGCTGGGGTAGGGGGTAATTGGTCTGGGTGAGGGGTAGGTGCTGGGGTGGGGGTAATTGGTCTGGGTGAGGGGTAGGTGCTGGGGTAGGGGGTATTTGTGTGGGTGAGGGGTAGGTGGTGGGGTAGGGGGTAGTTGGTGTGGGTGAGGGGTAGTGCTGGGGGTCAGGGGTATTTGGTGTGGGTGAGGGGTAGGTGCTGGGGTAGGGGGTAGTTGGTCTGGGTGAGGGGTAGGTGCTGTGGTAGGGGGTATTTGGTCTGGGTGAGGGGTAGGAGCTGGGGTAGGGGGTAATTGGTCTGGGTGAGGGGTAGGTGCTGGGGTAGGGGGTAATTGGTCTCGGTGAGGGGTAGGTGCTGGGGTAAGGGGTAGTTGGTCTGGGTGAGGGGGTAGGTGCTGGGGTAGGGGGTATTTGGTCTGGGTGAGGGGTAGGTGCTGGGTAGGGGGTATTGGTGTGGAGAGGGGTAGGTGCTGGGGTAGGGGTATTTGGTGTGGGTGAGGGGTAGGTGCTGGGGTAGGGGTAGTTGGTCTGGGTGAGGGGTAGGTGCTGGGGTAGGGGGTATTTGGTGTGGGTGAGGTGTAGGTGCTGGGGTAGGGGGTATTTGGTCTGGGTGAGGGGTAGGTGCTGGGGTAGGGGGTAGTTGGTCCTGGGTGAGGGGTAGGTGCTGGGGTAGGGGGTATTTGGTCTGGGTGAGGGGTAGGTGCTGGGGTAGGGGGTATTTGGTCTGGGTAGAGGGGTAGGTGCTGGGGTAGGGGGTATTTGGTGTGGGTGAGGGGTAGGTGCTGGGGTAGGGGGTAGTTGGTGTGGGTGAGGGGTAGGTGCTGGGGTCGGGGTATTTGGTGTGGGTGAGGGGTAGGTGCTGGGGTAGGGGGTAGTTGGTCTGGGTGAGGGGTAGGTGCTGGGGTAGGGGGTATTTGGTCTGGGTGAGGGGTAGGTGCTGGGGTAGGGTTAATTGGTCTGGGTGAGGGGTAGGTGCTGGGGTAGGGGTAATTGGTCTGGGTGAGGGGTAGGTGCTCGGGTGGGGGTAATTGGTCTGGGTGAGGGGTAGGTGCTGGGGTAAGGGGTAATTTGGTGTGGGTGAGGGGTAGGTGCTGGGGTAGGGGGTATTTGGTGTGGTGAGGGGTAGGTGCTGGGGTAGGGGGTATTTGGTGTGGGTGAGTGGTAGGTGCTGGGGTAGGGGTAGTTGGTCTGGGTGAGGGGTAGGTGCTGGGGTAGGGGGTATTTGGTGTGGGTGAGGGGTAGGTGCTGGGGTAGGGGGTAGTTGGTGTGGGTGAGGGGTAGGTGCGGGGTAGGGGGTAGTTGGTCTGGGTGAGGGGTAGGTGCTGGGGTAGGGGGTAGTTGGTCTGGGTGAGGGGTAGGTGCTGCGGTAGGGGGTATTTGGTCTGGGTGAGGGGTAGTGTGCTGGGTCGGGGGTATTTGGTGTGGGTGAGGGGTAGGTTCTGGGGTAGGGGTAGTTGGTCTGGGTGAGGGGTAGGTGCTGGGTAGGGGGTAGTTGGTCTGGTGCTGGGGTAGGGGGTAGTGGGTGTGGGTGCTGGGGGTAGGGGGTATTGGTGTGGGTGAGGGGTAGGTGCTGGGGTAGGGGGTAGTGGGTGTGGGTGAGGGGTAGGTGCTGGGATAGGGGGTATTTGGTGTGGGTGAGGGGTAGGTGCTGGGGTAGGGGGTATTTGGTGCGGGGTGAGGGGTAGGTGCTGGGGTAGGGGGTATTTGGTGTGGGTGAGGGGTAGGTGCTTGGGGTAGGGGGTATTTGGTGTGGGTGAGGGGTAGGTGCTGGGGTAGGGGGTATTTGGTGTGGGTGAGGGGTAGGTGCTGGGGTAGGGGTATTTGGTGTGGGTGAGCGGTAGGTGCTGGGGTAGGGGTATTTGGTGTGGGTGAGGGGTAGGTGCTGGGGTAGGGGGTATTTGGTGTGGGTGAGGGGTAGGTGCTGGGGTAGGGGGTATTTGGTGTGGGTGAGGGGTAGGTGCTGGGGTTAGGGGGTATTTGGTGGTGTGGGTGAGCGGTAGGTGCTGGGGTAGGGGGTATTTGGTGTGGGTGAGGGGTAGGTGCTGGGGTAGGGGGTATTTGGTGTGGGTGAGGTGGGTAGGTGCTGGGGTAGGGGGTATTTGGTGTGGGTGAGGGGTAGGTGCTGGGGTAGGGGGTAGTTGGTGGTGTGGGTGAGGGTAGGTGCCGGTGTAGGGGGTATTTGGTGTGGGTGAGGGTAGTGCTGGGGTAGGGGTAGTGGGTGTGGGTGAGGGGGTAGTGGGTGAGGGGGTAGTGGGTGTGGGTGAGGGGTAGTGGGTGTGGGTGAGGGGGTAGTGGTGTGTGGGGTAGGGTGTAGTGGTGTGGGTGAGGGGTAGGTGCTGGGTAGGGGGTAGTGGGTGTGGGTGAGGGGTAGGTGCTGGGGTAGGGGGGTAGTTGGTGTGGGTGAGGGGTAGGTGCTGGGGTAGGGGGTAGTGGGTGTGGGGTAGGGGGTAGTGGGGTAGTGGTGGGGTAGGGGTAGTGGGTGTGGGTGAGGGTAGGTGCTGGGTCGGGGGTAGTTGGTGTGGGTGAGGGGTAGGTGCTGGGGTAGGGGGTAGTGGGTGTGGGTGAGGGGGTAGGTGCTGGTGGTAGGGGGTAGTGGGTGTGGGTGAGGGGGTAGTGGGTGTGGGTGAGGGGTAGTGGGGTGTGGGTGAGGGGGGTAGTGGGTGTGGGGTAGGGGGTAGTGGGTGTGTGGGTGAGGGCTGGGTAGTAGGGTGTGGGTGAGGGGTAGGTGCTGGGGTAGGGGGTAGTGGGTGTGGGTGAGGGGTAGGTGCTGGGGTACGGGGGATAGTGGGTGTGGGTGAGGGGTAGTGGGTGTGGGAGGGGTAGGTGCTGGGTCGGGGGTAGTGGGTGTGGTGAGGGGGTAGTGGGTGTGGGTGAGGGGTAGGTGCTGGGGTCGGGGGTAGTGGGTGTGGGTGAGGGGTAGGTGCTGTGGTCGGGGGTAGTGGGTGTGGGGTGAGGGGTAGGTGCTGGGGTAGGGGGGTAGTGGGTGTGGGTGAGGGGGTAGGGGTGTGGGTGTGGGTGAGGGGGTAGTGGGTGTGGTGAGGGGTAGTGGGTGTGGGTCGGGGGTAGTGGGTGTGGGTGAGGGGGTAGTGGGTGTGGGTGAGGGGGTAGTGGGTGTGGGGTAGGGGTAGTGGGTGTGGGTGAGGGGTAGGTGCTGGGGTAGGGGGTAGTGGGTGTGGGTGAGGGGTAGGTGCTGGGGTCGGGGGTAGTGGGGTGTGGGGTAGGGGGTAGTGGGTGTGGGTGAGGGGTAGGTGCTGGGTAGGGGGTAGTGGGTGTGGGTGAGGGGGTAGTGTGGGTGTGGGTGAGGGGGTAGGTGCTGGGGTAGGGGGTAGTGGGTGTGGGTGAGGGGGTAGTGGGTGTGGGTGAGGGGTAGGTGCTGGGGTCGGGGGTAGTGGGTGTGGGTGAGGGGTAGTGGGTGTGGGTGAGGGGTGGTGCTGGGGTAGGGGGTAGAGGGTGTGGGTGAGGGGTAGGTGCTGGGGTCGGGGGTAGTGGGTGTGGGTGAGGGGGTAGGTGCTGGGGTAGGGGGTAGTGGGTGTGGGTGAGGGGGTAGTGGGTGTGGTGAGGGGGGTAGTGGGTGTGGGTGAGGGGTAGGTGCTGGGTGAGGGGGTAGTGGGTGTGGGTGAGGGGTAGTGGGTGTGGGTGAGGGGGTAGTGGGTGTGGGTGATGGGGTAGTGGGTGCGGGTGAGGGTGTAGGTGCTGGGGTACGGGGGTAGTGGGTGTGGGTGAGGGGTAGTGGGTGTGGGTGAGGGGGTAGTTGGGTGTGGGTGAGGGTAGGTGCTGGGGTAGGGGGTAGTGGGTGTGGGTGAGGGGTAGGTATGGGGTAGGGGGAGTGGTGTGGGTGAGGAGTGTGGGTGTGGGTGAGGGGTAGTGGGTGTGGGTGAGGGGTAGGTGCTGGGGTCGGGGGTAGTGGGTGTGGGTGAGGGGTAGGTGCTGGGGTAGGGGTAGTGGGTGTGGGTGAGGGGGTAGTGGGTGAGGGGGTAGTGGGTGTGGGTGAAGGGGGTAGCTGGGTGAGGGGGTAGTGGGTGTGGGTGAGGGGTAGTGGGTGTGGGGGTAGTGGGTGTGGGTGAGGGGTAGTGGGTGTGGGTAGGGGGTAGTGGGTGTGGGTGAGGGGTAGTGGGTGTGGGGTGAGGGGTAGTGGGTGTGGGTGAGGGGGTAGTCGGGTGTGGGGTAGGGGTGTGAGGGACGGTAGTGGGTGTGGGTGAGGGGGTAGTGGGTGTGCGGGTAGTGGGTGTGGGTGAGGGATAGTGGGTGTGGGGTAGGGGTAGTGGGTGTGGGTGAGGGGTAGTGGGTGTGGGTGAGGGGGTAGTGGGTGTGCGTGAGGGGGTGAGGGTAGTGGGTGAGGGAGGTGGGTAGTGGGTGTGGGGGTGAGGGGTACGTGGGTGTGGGGTAGGGGGTAGTGGGTGTGGGTGAGGGGTAGTGGGTGTGGGGTCGGGGGGTAGTGGGTGTGGGGTAGGGGGTAGGTGCTGGGTGAGGGGGTAGTGGGTGTGGGGTGAGGGGTAGTGGGGTGTGGGTGAGGGGTAGTGGGTGTGGGGGTAGTGGGTGTGGGTGAGTGGGTAGTGGGTGTGGGTGAGGGGTAGTGGGTGTGGGGTAGGGGGTAGGTGCTGGGTGAGGGGGTAGTGGGGGTAGGGGGTAGTGGGTGTGGGTGAGGGGTAGTGGGTGTGGGGTAGTGGGTTGTGGGTGAGGGGTAGTGGGTGTGGGGTAGTGGGTGTGGTGAGGGGTAGTGGGTGTGGGAGTGGGTGTGGTGTGGGTAGTGAGAGGGGTAGTGGGGTAGTGGGTGAGGGTGAGGGGGGTAGTGGGTGTGGGGTAGTGGGTGTGGGTGAGGGGGTAGTGGGTGAGGGGTAGTGGGTGTGGGTGAGGGGTAGTGGGTGTGGGTAGTGGTGTGGGTGAGGGGGTAGTGGGTGAGGGGTAGTGGGTGTGGGTGAGGGGTAGTGGGTGTGGGGTAGTGGGTGTGGGTGAGGGGGTAGTGGGTGTGGGTGAGGGGTGAGGGGGTAGTGGGTGTGGGGTAGTGGGTGTGGGTGAGGGGGGTAGTGGGTGAGGGGTAGTGTGTGTGGGTGAGGGGTAGTGGGTGAGGGGTGTAGTGGGTGTGGGTGAGGGGTAGTGGGTGAGGGGTAGTGGGTGTGGGTGAGGGGTAGTGGGTGTGGGGTAGTGGGTCGTGGGTGAGGGGTAGTGGCTGGGGTGAGGGGTAGTGGGTGTGGGGTCGGGGGTAGTGGGTGTGGGTAGAGGGTAGTGTGGGTGAGGGGGTAGTGGGTAGGGGTAGTGGGTGTGGGTGAGGGGTAGTGGGTGAGGGGTAGTGGGTGTGGGTGAGGGGGTAGTGGGTGGGTGAGGGGGTAGTGGTTAGTGGGTGTGGGTAGTGGGTGTGGGTGAGGGGTAGTGGGTGAGGGTAGTGGGTGTGGGTGAGGGGGTAGTGGGTGAGGGGTAGTGGGTTGTTGGTGAGGGGGTAGTGGGTGAGGGGTAGTGGGTGTGGGTGAGGGGTAGTGGTGTGGGTGAGGGGTAGTGGGTGTGGGGTAGTGGGTGTGGGTGAGGGGTAGTGGGTGTGGGGTAGGGGGTAGTGGGTGTGGGTAGGGGGTAGGGGGTAGGGGTGTGGGTGAGGGGGTAGGTGCTGGGTGAGGGTAAGTGGGTGTGGGTGAGGGGTAGGTGCTGGGTGAGGGGTTAGTGGGTGTGGGTGAGGGGTAGGTGCTGGGTGAGGGGTAGTGGGTGTGGGGTGAGGGGGTAGTGGGTGTGGGTGAGGGGTAGTGGGTGTGGGTGAGGGGGTAGTGGGTGAGGGGTAGTGGGTGTGGGTGAGGGGTAGGGGTGAGGGGTAGTGGGTGTGGTGAGGGGGTAGTGGGTGTGGGGTAGTGGGTGTGGGGTGAGGGGTAGTGGGTGTGGGTGAGGGGTAGTGTGGGTGAGGGGTGTGGGTGTGGGTGAGGGGTGTGGGTGTGGGGTAGGGTGTGGGTAGTGGGTGTGGGTAGGGGGTGACGGGGGTAGTGGGTGTGGGTGAGGGGGTAGGTGCTGTGGGTGAGGGGTAGTGGGTGTGGGTGAGGGGGTAGTGTGTGGGGTGGGGTAGTGGGTGTGGGTGAGGGTAGTGTGGGTGAGGGTAGTGGGTCGTGGGTGGGGGTAGGTGCTGGGAGGGGAGTGGTGTGGGTGTGGGGTAGCTGGGTGAGGGTGAGGGGTAGTGGGTGTGGGTGAGGGTAGTGGGTGGGGTGAGGGTAGGTGCTGGGTGAGGGTAGGGTGTGGGTGTGGGGTAGTGTGTGTGGGTGAGGGGTAGTGGGTGTGGGTGAGGGGTAGTGGGTGTGGTAGGGTAGGTGTGGGGTAGGGGTAGTGGGTGTGGGTGTGGGGGTAGTGGGTGTGGGTGAGGGGTAGAGGGTGTGGGTGAGGGGTAGAGGGTGTGGGTAGTGGGGTAGGGGGTAGTGGGTGTGGGTGTGGGTAGTGGGTGTGGGTGTGGGGTAGTGGGTGTGGGTGAGGGGTAGTGGGTGTGGGTGAGGGGTAGTGGGTGTGGGTGGGGTAGTGGGTGTGGGTGAGGGGTAGTGGGTTGGTGTGGGGTAGTGGGTGTGGGTGAGGGGTAGTGGGTGTGGGTGAGGGGTAGGTGGGGTAGTGGGTGTGGGTGAGGGGTAAGGTGCTGGGGTAGGGGGTAGTGGGTGTGGGTGTGGGGTAGTGGGTGTGGGTGTGGGGTAGTGGGTTGGTGGGTGAGGGGTAGTGGGTGTGAGGTTGAGGGGTAGTGGGTGTGGGGGTGAGGGGTAGGTGTGGGGTAGGGGTAGTGGGTGTGGGTAGTGGGGTAAGTGGGTGTGGGTGAGGGGTAGTGGTGTGGGTGAGGGGTAGTGGGTGTGGGTAGTGGGGTGGGGGTAGTGGGTGGTGGGTGAGGGGTAGTGGGTGTGGGTGAGGGGTAGTGGGTGTGGGTGAGGGGTAGTGGGTGTGGGAGAGGGGTAAGTGGGTGTGGGTGTGGGGTCGGTGGGTAAGTGGGTGAGGGGTAGTGGGTGTGGGGTGTGGGGTAGTGGGTGTGGGTGAGGGGTAGTGGGTGTGGGTGAGGGGTAGTGGGTGTGGGTAGGGGGTAGTGGGTGTGGGTGAGCGGGTAGTGGGTGTGGGTGAGGGGTAGTGGGTGTGGGTGAGGGTAGTGGGGTGGTGGTGAGGGGTAGTGGGTGAGGGGTAGTGGTGTTTGTGGGTGAGGGGGTGTG
>NW_026728265.1:5000-117500 GCF_030684315.1 Stegostoma tigrinum
GTCAGTCTCACCGGTCGATAATTACCTGGATTATCTTTGCTACCCTTCTTGAACAAGGCGACAACATTAGCAAGTCTCCAGTCCTCCGGGACCTCACCCGTGTCTAAGGATGCTGCAAAGATATCTGTTAAGGCCCCGGCTACTTCCTGTCTCGCTTCCCTCAATAACCTGGGATAGATCCCCAACTTAATGCCTTTTAGGAGACCCAACACTTCCTCCTTCCTTGTGTCAACTTGACCTAGAGTAAGCAAATGTCTATCCCTCACATCACCATCTGTCATGTCCCTCCCCTTCATCAATACCGATGCAAAGCATTCGTTAAGAATGTCACCCATTTTCTCTGACTCAGTGCATAACTTTCCTTCTTTGTCCTTAAGTGGGCCAATCCTTTCTCTAGTTACCCTCTTGCTCTTTATATATGAATAAAAGGCTTTGGGATTTTCCTTAACCATGCTTGCCAGCAATATCTCATGTCTTCTCTTCGCCCTCTTAATCCCTTGTTTCAGATGCGCTCGAAATTCCCCGTGTTCTTCCAAAGCTTCATCTCTCTCAAGTCGCCTCTAATCTATGCTTCCTTTTTCCTCTTGGCTAGTCTCACAATTTCACCTGTCGTCCATGGTTCCCGAATCTTGCCTTTTCTGTTCCTCATTTTCACAGGAACATGTCTCTCCTGCATACTAATCAACCGCTCTTTAAAAGCCTCCCACATATCAAATGTGGATTTACCTTCAAACATTTTCTCCCGATCTAAATTCCACAGATGCTACTGAACCTTGGTATAGTTGGCCTTCCCCCAGTTTAGAACTCTTCCTTTAGGACCACTCCCATCCTTGTCCATGAGTATTGTAAAACTTAGGGAATTGTGGTCGCTATTTCCAAAGTCGCCCCCTGCTGTAATTTCAACCACCAGGCAGGTTCATTCCCCAACACCAGGTCCAGTATGGCCCCTTGCCGAGTTGGACTACGCACACACTGCTCTAGAAAACCCTCCTGGACACACCTTACAAATTCTGCTCCATCTTGCCCCCTAGTTCTGAGTGAATCCCAGTCAATGTTGGGATAATTAAAATCTCCCATCACCACCACCCTGTTTCTCCAACACCTTTCCATTATCTGTTTACATATTTGTACCTCTATCTCACGCTCGCTGTAGGGAGGCCTGTAGTACAGCCCCAACATTGTTACTGCATCCTTCCTATTTCTGAGTTCTACCCATATTGCCTCAATGCTTGACCCCTCCATGGGGCCCTCCTTCAGTACAGCTGTGATATGGTCTTCGACCAGTATTGCAACTAACATTAAATAGTAGACAGTAGATCACTGGAAAAGGAGGCTGAAGAATCAGTATGAGGAATGAAGAAATGGAAGAGGAACTGAACAGGTACTTTGTATCAGTCTTCATGGTGGAAAACACCAATCGCATACTAGAACTTTGAGAGTTAGGGGCAGTGGTGAATATAATAGCCGTAACTAAGGAAAAGGTGCTGGGGAAGCAGAAAAGTCTGAAGGTGGACCAATCACCCCTGGACCAGATGGACTGTACTGTAGACTTCTGAAGGAGATAGCTGAAGAAATTGTTGAGGCATTAGTGGTGATCTTTCAGGAATCAGTGGTGATAGGGAGGATCTTGGGGGTTTGGAAAATGGCTAAGGCAACACCCCTGCTTAAGAATTGAGAGAGACAAGAAGGGAAATTATAGGTCAGTTAGCCTGACGTCAATCATTGGTAAGATTTTAGAGTCCGTTCTTAAGGTTGAGATTGCAGAGACCTTGGAAGTAAATGACAAAATCGGGCTGATTCAGCATAGCTTCATCGAGGGGAAGTTATACCTGACAAATCTGTTAGAATTCTTTGAGTAGAAAGTGGGCAAGTTAGACAAAAGGGAGCCAGTGAATGGGATTTGTTTGGATTTCCAGAATGCTGTTGAGAAGGTATCAAATAAGATGAGAGCCCATAGTGTTTGGGCAAGTTACTGCCATGGATAGAGCATTGGCTGACTGGCAGAAGGCAGAGAGTGTAGATAAAGGGGTCTTTTACAGGATGGCAGCTGGTGACGAGTAGAGTCCCACAGGGATCAATGTTGGTACCACAACAGTTCATGTAATACATTGATGATATGGATGAAGCAACTGAGACATTTTTGCTGAGTTTACAGTTGGCACAGTGACAGATGGAGGGAGAGATAGCAGTGAGGAAGTTGCAGAAGGACTTGCATAGACTCTGAGAGTGGGCAAAGAAGTGGCAGACAGAACACTGTGTGGGACACTGTGAGGTTATGTGCTTTGGTAGGAAAAATGGAGGCATAGATTATTTTCTAAATGAGAAAGGGCATTTGAAGTCTGAAGCACAACTGTCCCTCGTTGCCTTTGAGAAGGTGGTAGTGAGTTTCCTTCTTGAACTGCTACAAGTACATTTGCTCGAGATAGATACAATGCCACTAGGGAGGGAATTTTGGATTTTGACCCAGCGTGTTATCAGCTGAGCCTGAACATTGTCCAGGTCAATCTGCACAAAACAACCCTTTTTTTACCCCTGGAATTAACATTATGAACGTTCTGAAAACCGCTGTTGTAAGCATATCTTAATAGGCTTAATAGACCAAAACTGTAAGCTTGTTCAAAGTCCTCTTCAGGTTAACATGCAGGTTCACTTGACAGTTAGGAATGTAAATGCAATGTTAGCATTCATTTCAAGAGGGCTAGAATACAAGTGCAGGAATGTACTGCTGAGGCTGTATATGGCTCTGGTCAGACCCTATTTGGAACATCGTGACCAATGTTTGGCTCCATATCGAAACAAGGAGTCTGCCACTTCTTTGCCCACTCACCTAGCCTGTCCAAGTCCTTCTGCAGCTTCCCCACTTCCTCACTACTATTTGTCCCTCCATCTGCTGACATTGGAGGGAGTCCAGAGGAAGTTGGCAAGAATCATTCTGAGTATGACGAGCTTGTCTTACGAGGAGTGGTTCAGGACTCTGGGTCTGTACTCGATGGAGTTTAGAAGGATGAGGGGAGAATGTGGAGAGGCCTGGAGAGACGTGGATGTGGGGAAGATGTTTCCATGAGTAGGAGAGACTTAAATCTTCGGGCACACCCTCAGAGTCGAATGGATAACCCTTTAGAACTGAGATGAGGAATTTCTTCAGCCGGTGGATGGTGAATCTGTGGAATTCGTTGTTGCGGAAGGCTGTGGAGGCCAAGTCATTGAGTCTGTTGAAGATATGAGTTGGATAGGCTCTTGGTTAGTAAGGGGATCAAGAGTTAGGGGGAGAAAGCGGGAGATTGGATGGTGGAGCAGAGAGTCAGTTGTAACTGCTAAAATATTGAGGCTGGGATTTCAGCAAAGGTAATGTTGAGGGGGGACGGTTAGATGCTCACTTGTCGGAGATGGTCATTATCTGTCACTTATATGGACGTTTTTTTTGAAAACTCTGTTGTGGATGTGGGCATCACTGGCTCGGCCAGCATTTATTATCTGTCCCTAGTTGCCCTTAGGAAGGTAGTGGTGAGCTGCCTTCTTGAACTGCTACAAGTACATTTGCTTTCGGTAGATACAATACGATTAGGGAGGGGATTTCTGAGAACGCTGTTGTAAGCATATCCTAGCTTAATAGACCAAAACTGTACGCTGTGCTCCTTGAGTGGTGTCACCAGTCTTGTGTGGAAAGATTTTCACTCCTCCCCTCCTTGAAATAAAGATTTGCACCTCACGTGCCTTCTAAAATACATGCTGTGCATAGAAGCTAAATTTTTGTGCTTCATGTACATGCCTCTTGCTGCGTTCTGCTGGGATCTTTTAAGAATCTAGAAAAGATTACAGCTGATACATCCATTTGGGCAGCACGGTGACTCAGTGGTTAGCTCTGCAGCCTCACAGCGCCAGGGGCCCGGGTTCGACTCCAGCCTCGGGTAACTGTCTGTGCGGAGTTTGCACATTCTCCCTGTGTCTGCATGGGTTTCCTCCATGTGCTCCAATTTCCTCCCACAGTCCAAAGATGTGCAGGCGAGGTGGATCGGCCATGCTAAATCGCCGGTAGTGTTCAGGGGTGTGTGTGGGTTATAGGGGTGGGATGGGATGCTGCAAGGGGCGATGTGGACTTGTTGGTCCGACGGACCTGTTTCCACACTGTAGGGAACCGAATCTAATCTAATGTCTGCAGTCAACTCTTATAATCCTCCATGTTATCATCTAATTTAGTCTGAAGGGATGCCTGACAACTAATGAAGTGAGGGAACAGGTTTTATGTCTGTATTATTTGAGGATGAATTGATTGTGAGTTGGCTGTATAAATATGGGAGCTAGTAATTAGGGGTTGACGTTTATGGAGTATTTTTAAAAGAAATAAAGCTCTGATGGTACGATGTTGGGTTGGACTCTTTGCATACCTGGAATCCAATTCTTCAGGTCCAGGGAACCTATTAACTTAGTCTTCTCAGTTTTCCTCAATGTTTTCTTGAGGATTTCCTTCTCCCTTTCGCTCCCTACTTTTCGCCCATTGATTTTTTTTTGTATGTTTTCTACTGTGAAATCAGATAGAAAATATTGGTTCAAAGCTTGTGCCATGACCTTCATTTCCCATCATCAATTCCCCAGTCTCAACCTCTCATGAGCCATAATTCACTGTATTTACTCTTTTCCTTTTGATACACTTGTGGAAGCCTTTACTGGATTTATATTAATGTCTCCCTCATTATTACTTTGGTCATCTTTTGTTCACATCTGAAATAGTTTCAGTTCCACAATTTTCCAATCTTTCTTTCAATTTATACTATCTTTAACTTTGTTAGATAGCAACAGATGGCACCATGGTGCATTCTAGCTGTACATCCTTTCATTCTAAATTGACAATATTTTTGTTCAGAGTTATGAAATATCCCCTGAAACATCTGCCATTGCTTCTCTATGGTCTTACCTTTTAAACTATTTTCCCAGTTCAACTCTGCCTTTATACTCCTGAGTTATCGTCAATGAAAGTTAAAGATATTAAACAGTTTCAGACCAAATTCTCATCCTCATCCTTGATGTAAAATTCTACCACATCCTGATCATTCTTATCCAGAGAATCCTGTACTATGTTATGGTTGATGAGTTGTATCTCAAAACATACTACCAGGTCTAAAATATCTTAATCCCTGCTTGGTTCCAGTGGTACAGTTTTAAGACTCCGAATGCACTCTATGAATATATCCTGAGGGGTAGATAACTTCTCTTGACATCAAGGTGCCATTCAACCAAATATGACATCAAGGAGCCGTCGCAAAGCTGCAGTCAGTAAGAATCAGGTGAAAAACCCTCTGCTGGCTGGAACCTTACCATAAAGCAAGTGGTTGTGGTTATTGGAAGTCAGTTGCCCCAACTCCAAAGCATCACTGCGGGGGTTACGTAAATTTGTGCCCTGAGCTCAACCATCTTCAACTGTTTCATCAAATGCCAAATGCCATCCCTCCGTCAGAATGCCATACGTGGGGATGTTCTCAGTTGATTGTGCCATGTTCAGCACCACTCATAGCTCCTCAGATGCTGAAGTAGTCCATGTCCACGGAACATAAGTGATGAGAAGCAAGTGGTAGTTGTGCTGTGCAACTTACGGGCAATGAACGTCACCATTAAGGAGAATCTAACCATTACCCCATGACTTACACTCCTTTACTGCCAATATGCTGAGGCTTATCAGGTTTCCAGAAACTGAATTGGACCAAACTTATAATTATTGTGACGACAAGAGCAGGTCAGAGGTTAAGAATTCTGCAGTGAATAATGAGCCCCCTACCTACACAAAGCCTGTCCACCATCTATAAAGCCCAAGTCAGGAATGTAATATCCACTGGTCAGGACTGGTGCAGCTCCATCAACACTCAGGAAGCTTGAACCATATGGACAAAGCAGCCTGTTGGATTGGTACCCCACCCACCACCTTCAACATCTGTTCTATCATCAGTAATGTATAATTAGTGCCCCATGCAAGTTTCCCTCCAAGCCACACACACTATCCTGACTCGGAACTATATCGCTGTTCATTAATAGTCATTGAGTTAAGATTCTGGAGCTTCTTTCTGAACAGCACTACTCTAGGGACTGCAGTTATTCAAGAAGGCAGCTCACCACCACCTTCTCCAGGGTAATTGGGCTTAGCCAGCAACATCCACATCCCGTGAATAAAAAAGAATCTTCCAGGCTATCTGTGCCAATTGGATTCACAGTTTATGGTAACATCTTTCTTACAAGATCCCATTACTTCTTGGTCTATCGACTGTATGCTATCCTGGACTGTATCTTCTGTCAGGGGATCTATGAATCTGAAACTGTCACAGCTGTGACTTCTTTCCTTTGCTGTTCCTTATCTCTACCCAAACTGATTGCCTATTTTGCCTGGGAGCCAGTTGGCTGGTTTGTAATTCAGAGTGATACCAACAGCCTGGGATCCGACACTGTCTGAAGTTAATGAAGGAATCTTCTTCTCAACCTCTCTCCTCATCTGAGGTGCGGTAACCTTCAATTTAAACCACCTCCAGTTATATCTCTCGACTGTGAGAGCAGACCTGTGGTCTCATCTGGGACTATAGTGACTTTGAATCTCCAAACCAAGATAATTTCTCACCAATGTATTGATCTCATCTTTGACACAAGACAAAAAAACAAACAAATTAAACCCAATGAGATGAATTTTGGATCACTGGATTACATGGCATAATTGGACAACGAAATGCACTATTGTTAAAATAATTAGGAATTCAACCAGAAAGGCTACTAATGTGAATCCTGGATCTGTGTATCATTTGAAATTATTTAATTGGATAGTTTCAGTATTTGGCCACAAGATGGAGAAATCTGCTGAGGTGATGTACCCAGAAGATAGAAAGATGATAGAAATGTTTGGAGAGATATGGGCCAAGCACAGGCAGGTGGAACTAGTTCAGTTTGGGATTGTGATCAGCAAAGGCTGGTTGGACCAAAGGATCTGTTTTCATGCTGTATGACTCTATGAAACTCAAGCTTAATTGTCCGAAACTCACATTCAGACATATCTAACCTTGATCATAATCTTACAGAAAGATAGCCGACTTTATCCCTCAGAGTTGCAGACTCTTCAATTTTACATCCTCAAAGACATTTAGCAGGAATAGCATGGATTATAGAGTGAGTTGAGTAGATTGGTTCATTATTAATTCTTAACTAAATTTGATTTATTTTACATTTTTAGACAACATCAGGTGAAGATGTGCGTGATTTCACCAAGGTGCTGAAAAATAACTTCAGATCAAAGAAATACTTTGCCAAACATCCTCGCTTGGGTTATTTACCACTACAAACAGTCCTAGAAGGTGAGAACCTTGAGATGTAAGTTTATTGATGTGAGATTTACTAATGTATCAATGCCCATTTGGGAGTTGACAAATATTGCAGCATTATTCGCTCTGCAGCTGAGCAGGAGAGTGAGGTTGTCCATTTGCGCCGATATCAGAAGTACACAATACAAGAACAAGAGGGGCTTAACTGATATCATTGGTCCTCTCGCCTTCAAAACAGTGTAGTTACTCAGAGTGCATCTGCTGTGGACTTGTTGATACTGTCACTAACGTGCAACCTTCCTTGATATCTTTCTCTGTCCTCCAGTTCTGTCTTTTAAAAACTACAATCAATTACCCTCTCCTTAAAAGGAAAGAACCTTTGGCTGAACAGAGAACAAAGAACAGTACAGGCCCTTCGGCCCACGATGTTGTGCCGACCTATTATCCCACTCAGATCAAACTACCCTGCATACCCTTCATTTTACTATCCTTCATGTGCCGATCCAAGAGTTGTTTAAAAGTCTTGAAATGTATCTGACTGCACTACCACTGCTAGCAGCGCATTCCACACACCCGCCACTCTCTGTGTAAAGAACCTACCTCTGACATCTCCCCTATTCCTTCCTCCAGTCACCTTAAAATTTCTCCCCCTCGTAATAGTCATTTCTGCCCTGGGAAACAAAATCTGACTATCCACTCCAGCTATGCCTCTCATCATCTTGCATACCTCTATCAAGTCACCTCTCATTCTTCTTTGCTCCAATGGAAAAAGTCCTCGCCCCCTCAATGTTTCATCATAAGACCTGCCGTCCATTCCATGCAGCATCCTGCTAAATCTCCTCTACACCCTCTCTAAAGCTTCCACATCCTTCCTATAATGAAGCAACCAGAATTGAACTCAATGTTCCAAGCGCTGCTCCATCCCCACAAACTAATGCTCGATTCCAAATCCCTTTTCTCTTGATGCTTTAAATTCAATGCTGTCTTTCGTGTAATTTCATATTTGAATTCACTGGTCCTGAGCCGCTCGCGGCGATGTGCCCCCGCGGTCCTGCTACAGTGCTTTGAGATGGAAACAAACATGACTGATGAAGGTCCACCAGTTGATGTAGTACGTTTAGATTTCAAAAAAGCATTTGATAAATTACAACTCATAAGGTGACTCAAAAGAAAGCAGCCCATGAGTTCAAGGGTAGTATATTAGGATGGACAGAGGACTGCATCGCAAACAGAAGTAGAGAAGGGGCAGCAGGATGGTAACTTATAACTGGTGTCCGGCCACAGGGTCCCTGCTGCGGAGGCCGTACACCTAATGTTCCCTGGGTTGATTTTGGAAATGGAGGAGGGGATTGCCATGCTTAGGAATGTTGGGCGGATGGGATTTATAAGATTGAAAGAAATCTTATTTTTTCAGCATTTAAGATTCTTAAGAGGCTTGATAGTGTATATCCGTAGAGAATGCTCCCATTTGTGAAATATTTTATGACCACAGAGGCCACATTTTCATATTGGTTGCCTGTTAATTCAGGGGAAGAATTACTTCTTTCAGGTGGTAGCAATCTATTCAACACTTTAGCAGAGAAGGTTTTCGAGGTAATGCCATCAATTATATGCTAGGCTGAGATGGCCAGTTTAATTTTCAAATCAAGAAACAACAATAATGAGAAAAGGGTAGTTTTCACAGTGGAAGCTACTTCAAGGATCCCCTTATCCCTGTATTCTTTAGTAATGAATTAAATACATCACTACCACACCATCACTACCATTACAGAAGTAGTAGTAGACAATCTAATGGAGTGAAAGCAGATTAGACTCTTTGCCCTGATGGTTTACTTTCTATGATTCCAAACAAAGGAGCTTCAGAGTTGGTGTATGCATTGATTGTAATTTCTGAAAAAGGTTTCGATTCTCAAGAAGCATCTGAGGGCTGGAAAACTGCCGATGTGACATCCCTATTTAAAAAGGAGAAAGGCAAATTGTTGGAAATATGTGGCAATCAACTGTGAAGAAAATAATAGCAGGACATTTGGAAAATCAGAATCTAATCAAACAGAATCACCATAGCCTGACGAAAGAGAAATTATGTCTGGCTAATTTGTTTGGGTTTTTGGAGGAAGTCCCAACCAGAATTAGTAGAGGAAAACCAGTAAATGTGTTGTATTTGGACTTTGAGCAAGCATTTGAGAATGTACTCAAAAGTAATAAGCTAAGAGCTGAGGTTTTGAAGGTAGTATATTGCTATGGATCAGTATGCTTTGCATGGCCAGGAAGGAGAGATCACATCTACAGTGAAATGCACCAAGTGAATAGATATTTTGGGGAATTTGGTGGCCATGTGGTAAGTCAGTGCAGAGGGTAAGAGGTGCTATTTGCTTGCTTTTTTTGCCTGATAGTTGGTAAGCTTTTTTTTTGAGACAGGGCAAATTGAAGCCAGAAGCGGGGACCCAGAAGGTGAACCCGGTTCATTGGTTGGTGATAGCTACTGGTTTAAGAATCTATTATCGGTAACTTTCAGATTGAAAGTAAATCGGAGAAATATATACAGGCTACAAACTAATGTTTTGAAATCAAATTAAGATATAAGTAATTGAAATGGAGATGCCGGGCCAATGATGATTTAAACCTACATGACGGGGGAGTGGTCAGACACCATACTCCAGCTCAGGGTTGATGAACTGGAATCTCAGTTTCGACCAATCAACAAATCATGCGGGGGAGAGTTACCAGGGAATGCTCTGTTTCCGGAGGCAGTCACACACCTTAGATTAACTACCTGAAGCTCGGTCAGTGGCCAGGGACGTGAGACTGTGACTAAGAACAGGGCAGGTGGAAGGATCCAGGATGTCGTGCAGAAGGAACCTTGGCCTTTGATCTTATCGAACAGGTTTGAGATTCTTTCTTCCTGTGTGGATGAGAGGTCAGGGTATATGGAAGATGAGTAAACTGACTATAGCACGGTGGTACAGGGGGACATTCAAGAGGGGATAAAAAGTGAAATGTAGTTATAATCAGAGGTAGTATAGTTAGGAGAATGAACATTGTTGGTTGTGACTAGGATCGAGAGTCTCGAAAGTAGTGTTGCCTGCCTGGCGCCCAGGTTTAGGATATTCCGTCTTGGCTACCAAGGAATTTGAAGTGGGAGGTGTAGAAATCCAGCTATCGTGGTGGACACAGGTACCATTGATATGGAAGAAAGAGGAAAGAGGTTCTGCTGAGGGATTACGAGCACTGAGGTGCTGAGTGAGAAGGCAGAACCAAAAGGTAATAATCTCGGGATTCTTATCTGAGCAATTTGGCACGGTGTGAACAAAACTGAAGATGTAAATGCATTGTTCAAATGATGGCATGGCAGAAATGTGTTTGAATTCATGGGACATTGGCATTGGTATGGGGAAGGAGGGAGTTGTTCCGGTGGCATAGGCTTGATGAGAATCATATTGGGACAAATATCCTGGCAAAAGACATAGCTAGGTCTGGGGTAGGGCATCAAAGTGAAAAGTGTGGAGCGGGTGAGTCCAGTTGCATGGAAAATTATGGAAAAAGTTAGAAGCTAGTAAGTGCTCAGCAAAGTTTCCAGAGCAAGTAATAGGACAAAAAGTATGGAAATAGTCAGGAGTCTCATTTCAGGTGCAGCAGATAAGAAGGGTGGCCGTAAATGCCAGACTGAAGGTCTTTTATTTAATTGTAGGGAGTGTATAAAACAAAGTGAATGAGTTTGTGGTGCAGATGGAAATTGACAGATGTATTGTTCTGGGTATCACAGACATGTGGTTGTAAGGGGATAAGTGTTGGGAACTAAATATCCAATGATACATGTCCTATAGAAAGAACAGACAAATGGACAGAGATGCCAGGGTTGGCTTGTGAGTAAGAAATGGGGCAGCGCTGAAGGAACCACAGGTCTTGAGCTTGTTTATTAATGACTTGGAGGAAGAGGTGAATGTGCTGTGGCTAAATTTTTAGATGACTCAAAAATATTTGGAAAGACAAGGCATGGAACAGAAACAGAGATTTACCAGGATGTTACTTGGATTGGAATGTATTAGCTTTCAGGAGGGCTTGGTGGAAATGTTGTATAATAATAAATGTAATGAGATCAACCATGATCTCACCGAATGGTGGAGGAAATTCAATGGGCCAAATGACTTGTTGAGTGAGTCTTGTTGTTTGACAATGAATTCGTAAAGGTGTTTGTTTTTGTCTCTTGGATGAGATGTAAAAATGAAATGTGTACGCTTCCTTTTCATCTGGCAATAAATAATCGTTCTGAACGATTTCCATTGACTAGTGGCAATCTGACAAGCATCACGATGTAAAGAGATTCTTAGCTTCTTTTTAATTGTAAAGTTATTCTCTGGAATTAATTAAGCATATATTATTTGCATCTCAGGAATTATATTCATCACTGCATCTCAAAAAGTACTCTGTTGTATGATAACAGCATTTTAAAGAACACTCTTCAATGGTTGTGATTTTCAGTTGCCATAACACACATTAAATTACATTGTTGGCCAATCTGCCCATGATTATTTCATTGTCTTACATTTCAAACAGACGAGGAAATATTAGTGATGCAATGAAGAGTTTGATGATAAAATATAATTACTGTTACGGTTTCCTCTTGGACGAAATATTCTCATCAAATTGACTGGTCAAGGAAATGGGACACTGACTGTGAGTACTTTGAGTGTTTAAGTGATTCCTAAAATGAAAATTATGACCTTGATTTCTCTTGCATGCAGATATGAAGAGACTATTTTAAAAATCCTCTCGGTTCGTGGTTCAGGCATAAAGGTGTCACATGTATATTTATGTATATACATGTACATGTGTAATCTGAAAAGAAAATGACGATAAATCACTTGTTACAAGGTGAGAATGAGTTATCCAGATAGTAAGAACTGCCAAAGTTGGTGTCTGAGATAACACATTGTGGAGCTGGGGGAAAGCAGGCAGCATCAGAGGCTCAAGAAAGTTGATGTTTTGGGTCAGGACCCTTCCTCCAAAATGGAGGGTGGACGGGAGCTCAGAAACAAATAGTGTGGAGAGGGAGGAGGTGCTGGGGAAGGTAGGTGGGATGGTGATAAATGAGTACTATCCAGATTGGAACAGATTTACCCCAGAAGGTATTGAATACAAGTTCCAAATCACTCTCAAAATCCTAGTGACCGTTCATGTTTTTTTTGTCTGTGTGTTTCAGTAATTGCATGTCAGTTTGAATGGTTCATTGAGAGTGAGGAACCTATGGACTCACACACACCAACATGGAATTTAATTCAAAGAGTGACTCCTCTTCAAAGTACTTAATCGCTTTTAAAATCTTGACCATTTCTGCTGTCTAGTTAAACAAGTGTAGCTGAATACTGCTTCAATAGGAATTAGTGTTTAATAGGAACATATTTGTGAAACTTACAGTTCCTCAAGCTTTAGCATAAACTGGTGGAGACTTTCGGCGCTTGCAAAAAGGCTCACCTCTCTGTTAATACTGAAGGAAAATTGGAGTTTAAAAGTAAGTTCACCCGGTGTCAGGGAATGAAATGTTAATGTTGACTTGAATATAATTTTTTAAAAAGTAATATATTTGTGTAGCACTAAACTCAAATTAAAATTTGGATATGCCAGTTGACTCCTGTTTGACACTGGATGGAATGGCGGTGACATCAGATTCAGTGATGATTGAGAATCTAAAGAATATGAGGATAAGATTTAAAATCCAAATATCATTGAACTCTTCAAGAAATGTATTACTGGAAAAGGGGGAAAGCATGTATGTCTATTAGAATTGAATACACTCTGAAGGCGGTGGCACAGATGAAACAGACCTGTGTGCTAAAACTTATCACAAATTTCACATTGAATGGAACAGTTTAAACAGGCTGGAGGAAGCAGACATGCCAGCGCAAACTTTTGAATTTGTGCATTCTGTTCATAAACATCAGCAAAATTGTGGGAACCTGTTTATTCTTTCTCTTTTATTGCACAGAACCATACGATTACACTAATTTTGATGAGGAATTTAAAGATTATGAGCCCCGTCCGTTTGACCCGCAGTTTGGCACCATAGGTTGGCACGATCTTCGTTCGAGAAGGAAGAGGGATGTTCCAGACACAGAAAATCGTCAAACCATTTACTACAAAGTCTGTTTCTGCTTAGTATTAATTAATGCAGTTAACATTTTCAGATCGACATGATTGCAGAATGGAGTCAATAAAACAAATTCCATCTGATATTCAACATAAATTTTAAGTTTAGAATAACAAGCTCACAAGAGCTTGGTTTTAGATATCACTTGGGACCACAGACTAACAGACAAAGGAACAAAGCAAAACGACTCTGCGATTTGATGTAGAAACTCCTGACTCCGAAGCCTGCAGCCGCCCTCCAATTCTCAAGTCAGAAGTGTGCCAATGATGGTGCAGATCCAACAACACTGGAAACGATCTTGAGTCTAGACCAAAGCAGCCCCTTGATTGGCACCGTATCCATTCTCTCCACAACCAACTCCAAGACACAATAATGTGTCCATATACAAGATGCACTGCCACATTTTTTTCCAACTATTCTTACACCCGCCTTTCCAGACTTAGAAAACTCATCTTCAAGGTCAAGGACATCAGACATGGTAGCACTAATCCCAGTAAAAATCACCTCCAAGCTACTCTCAAACTTATTTGGAAATGAATGATTGTTCCTGAGTCAATATTAGTAATCTCTTTTGGAACAGCATTGTGGGTCTGTGTACAGCAACATGAAGCTGTTCAAGAAGTCAATTTGTGCTGGACAATCAGCAACAGCTATGTCTCATTAAAGAATAAATAAATCGGAAAGAAATCCATCTGAGAGTCACAAGCAAATGGGTAACTTTTTTTTGTTCACTCTGCAGCTCGTGGGCTATTACCAATTTTGACAATGACAAATGAAGCTTTTGTTTGGTTTGCTATTGATAGCAGCTGTCCACAAAATAAAAACAATTGGCATCAGAGATAATGGGAACTGCAGATGCTGGAGAATCCAAGATTACAAAGTGTGGAGCTGGATGAACACAGCAGGCCAAGCAGTATCTCAGGAGCACAAAAGCTGACGTTTCGGGCCTCGACCCTTCATCAGAAAAGAGGGAGGAGGAGAGGGCTCTGAAAGAAATAGGGAGAGGGGAAGGCAGATTGAAGATGGATAGAGGGGAAGATAGGTGCAGAGGAGACAGACAAGCAATAAGGAAGGAGAGGATCAAATATCAAGGTAGGCTAGCTAGTCATATCAGAAATCATAGTAACGGCTTCTTTCAATACATAAGAAACAAACGTGAGGCAAAAGTAGACACTGGGCCACTCCAAATTGATGCTGGAAGGCAAGTGGTGGGAGATAAGGAAGTAGCTGAAGAACTTAATAAGTACTTTGCGTCAGTCTTCACAGTGGAAGACATGAGTAATATGCCAACAATTAGGGAGAGCCAGGGGGCAGAGCTGAGGATGGTAGGAATTACAAAAGAGCAAGTGCTAAAAGAGCTAAAAGGTCTAAAAATTGATAAATCTCCTGGCCCCAATGGGCTATATCCTAGAGTTCTGAACAAGGTGGCTGAGGAAATAGCAGAGGCTTTGGCTATGATCTTTCAAAAGTCAGTGTAGTTTTTTTTTGAGTGCGAGCAGCAGCGGAGGCAAGACGGACCCGGAAGACTGCAGCTAAGGTAAAGCAGTTTATTTTGAAAATTACTTACCGATAGCGGGCAGCGGTGTTTTTCCTCTTTCAGAGAAGGAGCGGGAGCAGCAGAGGAAGTGACGAGGACCAGAGGGGCAGCCGGGAAGGAAAGCAGTGAGTATAAATACTCACCCTTCGACGCCAACGGCCATTATGAGTGCGAGCAGCAGCAGAGGCAAGATGGACCCGGAAGACTGCAGCTAAGGTAAAGCAGTTTATTTTTAAAATTACTTACCGGTAGCGGGCAGCGGTGTTTTTCCTCTTTCAGAGAAGGAGCGGGAGCAGCAGAGGAAGTGACGAGGACCAGAGGGGCAGCCGGGAAGGAAAGCAGTGACCATATATATCAGCAAGGCGTGTTAGGGAAATGGAGCTGGAGCTGGATGAACTACGGATCATTCGGGAGGCAGAGGGGGTAATTGAGAGGAGTTACCGGGAGTTGGTCACTCCTAAGGCTCAGGACGAGGATAGATGGGTTACAGTTAGGGGGAGGAAAGGGGACAGACAGACAGTGCAGAGATCCCCTGTGGGCATTCCCCTCAGCAATAAGTATACCATTTTGGATACTGCTGGGGGGGATGACCTACCAGAGGAAAGCCATAGTAGTCAGTTCTCTGGCACTGAGCCTGACACTGTGACAAAGAAGGGAAGGGGGCAGAATAGAAAAGTACTCGTGGTAGGGGACTCGATAGTTAGGGGAATCGACAGGAGATTTTGTGGGCAAGATCGGGATTCCCGGAAGGTATGTTGCCTCCCTGGTGCCAGGGTCCGGGACGTCTCCGATCGGGTGTATAAAGTTCTAAAAGGGGAGGGCGAACAGCCAGAAATCGTGTTACATATTGGCACAAATGATATAGCCAGAAATAGGTTTGAGGATATAAAAAGTGATTTCAGGGAGTTAGGATGGAAGCTGCAGAGCAGGACGAACAGAGTAGTGTTCTCTGGTTTACTACCGGTGCCACGAGATAGCGAGGTGAGGAACAGGGAGCGGGCGCAGCTGAACACGTGGCTTCGCAGCTGGTGTAGGAGGGAGGGCTTCAGATATGTTGATAATTGGGATGCCTTCTGGGGAAGGTGGGACCTGTACAAGAAGGACGGGTTGCATCTGAACTGGAAGGGGACCAATGTCCTGGGTGGAAGGTTTGCTCGAGTAGTTCGAGAGGGTTTAAACTAGTATGGCAGGGGGGTGGGAACCTGAGCTGTATACCAGAGGTGAGCATTGATGCAGGTGAGGCAGTAGCAAGAGGTAGACCAGCTAGTGGGAAGGATTTTCCTGGGAAGGAACCAAGGAATCGGTTAAAGTGTGTTTGCTTTAATGCAAGGAGTATCAGGAATAAAAGTGATGAACTTAGAACATGGATCAGTACCTGGTGCTATGATGTTGTGGCCATAACAGAGACATGGGTTTCTCATGGGCAGGAATGGTTGCTGGATCTTCCAGGGTTTAGAACATTTAAAAAGAATAGGGAGGGGGGAAAAAGAGGAGGGGGTGTAGCACTACTAATCAGAGAGGGTATCACAGCTACAGAAGCTTCCTTTGTCGAGGAAGATCTGCCTACTGAGTCAGTATGGGTGGAAATTAGGAACAGCAAGGGAGTAGTCACCTCGTTAGGGGTTTACTACAGGCCCCCCAATAGCAGCAGGGAGATTGAAGAAAGCATAGGTCGACAGATTTTGGAAAAGTGTGGACGCAGTAGGGTTGTTGTAATGGGTGACTTTAACTTTCCTAATATTGATTGGAACCTCCTTCGAGCAGAAGATTTGAATGGAGCTGTTTTTGTAAGGTGTGTTCAGGAGGGTTTCCTAACGCAGTACGTTGACAGGCCGACGAGGGGAGAGGCCATTCTAGACTTGGTGCTCGGAAACGAGCCGGGGCAGGTATCAGATCTTGTGGTGGGAGAGCATTTTGGTGATAGTGACCATAACTGCCTCACGTTCTAGATAGCTATGGAGAAGGAGAGGATTAGGCAAAATGGGAGGATATTTAATTGGGGAAGAGGAAACTATGATGCGATTAGACATGAGTTAGGAAGCATGGACTGGGAGCAGTTGTTCCATGGTAAGGGAACTATAGACATGTGGAGACGGTTTAAGGAACAGTTGTTGGGAGTGATGAGTAAATATGTCCCTCTGAGACAGGCAAGAAGGGGTAAGATTAAGGAACCTTGGATGACGAGAGCGGTGGAGCTTCTAGTGAAAAGGAAGAAGGTAGCTTACATAAGGTGGAGGAAGCTAGGGTCAAGTTCAGCTAGAGAGGATTACATGCAGGCAAGGAAGGAGCTCAAAAATGGTCTGAGGAGAGCCAGGAGGGGGCACGAGAAAGGCTTGGCAGAAGGAATCCGGGAAAACACAAAGGCATTTTACACTTACGTGAGGAATAAGAGAATGGTCAAAGAAAGAGTAGGGCCGATCAGGGATAGCATAGGGAACTTGTGTGTGGAGCCTGAGGAGGTAGGGGAAGCCCTAAATGAGTTTTTTGCTTCTGTCTTTACGAAAGAAACGAACTTTGTAGTGAATGAAACCTTTGAAGAGCAGGTGTGCATGCTGGAATGGATAGAGATAGACGAAGCTGATGTGCTGAAAATTTTGTCAAACATTAAGATTGACAAGTCGCCAGGCCCGGATCAGATTTGTCCTCGGCTGCTTTGGGAAGCGAGAAATGCAATTGCTTCGCCACTTGCGAAGATCTTTGCATCCTCGCTCTCCACTGGAGTCGTACCTGAGGACTGGAGAGAGGCAAATGTAATTCCTCTCTTCAAGAAAGGAAATAGGGAAATCCCCGGCAATTATAGACCGGTAAGTCTCACGTCTGTCATCTGCAAGGTGTTAGAAAGGATTCTGAGGGATAAGATTTATGACCATCTGGAAGAGCATGGCTTGATCAAATACAGTCAACACGGCTTTGTGAGGGGTAGGTCATGCCTTACAAACCTTATCGAGTTTTTTGAGGATGTGACTAGAAAAGTTGATGAGGGTCGAGCTGTGGATGTGGTGTATATGGACTTCAGTAAGGCATTTGATAAGGTTCCCCATGATAGGCTCATTCAGAAGGTCAGGAGGAATGGGATACAGGGGAACTTAGCTGTTTGGATACAGAATTGGCTGGCCAACAGAAGACAGCGAGTGGTAGTAGAAGGAAAATATTCTGCCTGGAAGTCAGTGGTGAGTGGAGTTCCACAGGGCTCTGTCCTTGGGCCTCCACTGTTTGTAATTTTTATTAGTGACTTGGACGAGGGAATTGAAGGATGGGTCAGCAAGTTTGCAGACGACACAAAGGTCGGAGGTGTCGTTGACAGTGTAGAGGGCTGTTGTAGGCTGCAGCGGGACATTGACAGGATGCAGAGATGGGCTGAGAGGTGGCAGATGGAGTTCAACCTGGATAAATGCGAGGTGATGCATTTTGGAAGGTTGAATTCGAAAGCTGAGTACAGGATTAAGGACAGGATTCTTGGCAGCGTGGAGGAACAGAGGGATCTTGGTGTGCAGATACATAGATCCCTTAAAATGGCCACCCAAGTGGACAGGGTTGTTAAGAAAGCATATGGTGTTTTGGCTTTCATTAACAGGGGGATTGAGTTTAAGAGTCGTGAGATCTTGTTGCAGCTCTATAAAACTTTGGTTAGACCGCACTTGGAATACTGCGTCCAGTTCTGGGCGCCCTATTATAGGAAAGATGTGGATGCTTTGGAGAGGGTTCAGAGGAGGTTTACCAGGATGCTGCCTGGACTGGAGGGCTTATCTTATGAAGAGAGGTTGACTGAGCTCGGTCTCTTTTCATTGGAGAAAAGGAGGAGGAGAGGAGATCTAATTGAGGTATACAAGATAATGAGAGGCATAGATAGAGTTGATAGCCAGAGGCTATTTCCCAGGGCAGAAATGGCTAGCACGAGGGGTCATAGTTTTAAGCTGGTTGGTGGAAAGTATAGAGGGGATGTCAGAGGCAGGTTCTTTCCGCAGAGAGTTGTGAGAGCATGGAATGCGTTGCCAGCAGCAGTTGTGGAAGCAAGGTCATTGGGGTCATTTAAGAGACTGCTGGACATGTATATGGTCACAGAAATTTGAGGGTGCATACATGAGGATCAATGGTCGGCACAACATTGTGGGCTGAAGGGCCTGTTCTGTGCTGTACTGTTCTATGTTCTATGTTCTATGTTCGGAAAATTGCTGTTGTAACTCCCTTGTTTAAGAAAGGATCAAGGCAAAAGATGGAAAATTACAGGCCGATTAGCTTGACCTCGGTAGTTGATTAAAATTCTTGAATCATTGTCAAGGATGAGATTTCGAAATTCCTGGAAGTGCAGGGTCAAATTAGAACAAGTCAGCATGGATTTAGTCAGGGGAGGTCGTGCCTGAAAAACCTGTTAGGATTCTTTGAAGAGGTAACAGGTATGTTAGACCAGGGAAACCCAGCAGATGTTATCTATCAAGACTTCCAACAGGCCTTTGATAAGGTGTCTCACAGGAGGCTGCTGAGCAACGTGAGGGCCCATGGTGTTCGAGGTGAGATACTGGCCTGGATTGAGGATTGGCTGTCTGACAGAAGGCAGAGAGTTGGGATTAAGGGCTCTTTTTCAGAATGGCAACCAGTGACGATTGGTGTCCCGCAGGGTTCAGTGGTGGGGCCGCTGCTGTTCACCTTATATGTTAATGATCTGGATGAAGGGACTGGGGGCATTCTGGCGAAGTTTTCCGATGATACGAAGATAGGTAGACAGGCAGGTAGTACTGAGGAGGTGGAGAGGCGGCAGTAAGATTTAGACAGTTTAGGAGAGTGCTCCAGGAAATGGCTGATGAAATTCAATGTGAGTAAATGTGAGGTTTTTCACTTTGGTAAAAAGAATACAGGCATGGAATATTTTCTAAATGGTGAGAAAATTCGTAAAACAGAAGTACAAAGGGATCTGGAATTCTTGGTCCAGGATTCTCTAAAAGTTAACTTGCAGGTAGAGTCCATGATTAAGAAAGCGAATGTAATGTTGTTGTTTATCTCAAGAGGGTTGGAATTTCGAAGCAGTGATGTGCTTCTGAGGCTTTATAAAGGTCTAGTTAGGCCCCTTTGAGAATACCGTGTCCAATGTTGGGCCCCACACCTCAGAAAGGACATACTGGCCCTGGAGCGTGTCCAGCGGAGATTCACACGGATGATCCCTGGAATGGTAGGTTTGACATACGATGAACGGCTAAGGATCCTGGGATTGTACTCATTAGAGCTGAGAAGGTTGAGGGGAGATCTAATAGAAACTTACGAGATAATGTGTGGCTTAGAAGGGGTGGACGCTAGGAAGTTGTTTCTGTTAGGCCAGGAGACTAGGACCCGTGGGCACAGCCTTAAAATTAGAGGGGGTAAATTTAAAACGGAAATGAGACGACTTTTCTGAAGACAGAGAGTGGCGGGCTTGTGAAATTCATTGCCACGGAGTGCAGTGGGGGCCGGGACGTTGGATGCCTTCAAGGCAGAGATCAACAAATTCTTGATCTCACAGGAATCAAGGGCGACGGGGAGCGTGCAGTGAAGTGGAGTTGAAATGCCCATGAGCCATGATTTAAATGGCGGAGTGGACTTGATGGGTCGAATGGCCCTACTTACACTCATATCTTATGGTCTTAAGTTAAAGGGTCGGACATGAAGCCAATAGAGGTGAGTGTAGGTGGGGAGAGGTCAGTCTGGGGAGGACAGACAGGTCAAGGGGGCGGGAAGCGGTTAGTAGGTCAGGAATGGGGGTTTGGCTTGAGCTGGGAGGAGGGGATCGGGGAGAGGAAGAGCAGATTAGGAACGTGGGGACGAGCTGGGCTGGTTTTGGGATGCAGTGGTGGGAGGGGAGATTTTGAAGCTTGTGAAGTCCACATTGATACCATTGGGCTGCAGAGTTCCCAAGCCTCAGTTAAGGAAGGACAATAAACACTGGTCAGTCATACATCAAACAAAAAAAGTTTATTTTTAAAAGAAAATAGGATGCATCTGTCAATCAAGTGGCCAAGTATTATCGAGTTTTGAGAAGATTTTTAGCTCAGGGTTGAGGTTTTGGATGTAAGATTGCTCACTGAGCTGGAAGGTTAGTTTTCAGATGATTCGTCACCATTCCAGGCAAAATCATCAGTGAGCCTCCAGTGAAGCGCTGGTGTTCGGTCCCGCTTTCTATTCAAGTGTTTAGGTTTCCTTGTGTTGGTCATGTTATTTCCTGTTCTTTTTCTCCGAGGATGGTGGATGGATTTGGAGCCAATGTGTTCTCCCTAGTATAGTTTGTGTATGGAATGAACTGCCAGAGGAGTGCCAGAGGCTATTATAATCACAGTATTTAAAAGTCACCTGCATGGACACATGAATAGGAAGGGTCTGGAGGGATATGGGCAACATGCTGGCAAATGGAACTAGTCATTTACGATATCTGGTTGGCATGGAGGAGTTGGACTGAAGGGTCTGTTTCCCTGCTGCACAACTCTACGACTCTGTCTTTGTCTCTTTGTGTCTCTCTCTCTCGCCCTCGCTCCCCCCTCCCATTTTCTCAAAAACCCACCCCTCGCCACACCCACAATCTCTGTCTCTCCATCTCTGTGTGTGCCTCACTCTGTGTCTACGTCTCTCTCTCTCTCTGTTGTCTTGTCTCTGCCACCTCGCTGTGCACTTCTGTCTCTCTTTCTTTCTCTTTCACTCTGTCTCTTGTGTGTGTGTGTGTGTGTGTGTGTGTGTGTGTGCGCGTGCGCGCGCGCGCTCCTCTCTGTCTCTCGTCTTGTCTCTGCCTCCCTCTGTGTGTGCTCTGCCGTTCTCTCTCCGTCTCTCCCTGTGAACTTCTCCCTCTCCCCTGCCCCCGCCCCCGGCGCTCTGTCTTTCTCTGTGTCTCTCTTCCTCTCGCCGTGTGTTTATCTATCCGTGCATCTCCACCCGCTCAGCAGGGAGCATTGAGTTTTTTTTTAAAAGTTTAAAAATCTGTTTAAACCCAACCCATCCGCAATCAGACTGCATTTCTAATTCTCTCTCTCACACACACAGTCTGTCTCTTTCTCCCTCTCAGTCAATCCCCTTCCTCTCCTGTTCCTACTCACGCCTTTCCCCCCCCCTCTGCCTCGGTGACGAGTCCGCTGTCTGGAACCCTTTTCCCGGGAGGGGACTGAGGACCCAGCTGTTCTGCATCGGGATCAGCGTACCACGATCCCGGACCCCTACAGCCTCCGGCATGACCACTGGGCGAGGAGCAGGCATCCAGGCTGCTGGAAAGCTCGCTGCTCAGTGGCTCGGCCCTGCGCCGCCTTGGCCGGGAGCGGGGATCCGAGCTGGGAGAAGGCCTCTTCGCCCGGCTCCTGGGCACAGCTACCTGCCTGAACACTAAAATGTGTGGCTGGATGAACACAGCAGGCCAAGATCTTGGATTCTCCAGCATCTGCAGTTCCCACTATCTCTGGTACCTGCCTGAACAGCTGCCTGGCACCGAACCCACCCTCTCTCCTCCCCTCCTCTCTCCCTGCCCCCTCCTCCCTTCCCTACCCGCCCCTCCTCCTTCCCCCCCAACCCCCTCCTCCTACCCCCCTGCCCCGTCCTCCTGCTCCCTCCCTCCATTCATCCATTCCTTCCTCCTGTCAGTCCTCGCTCCCTCCCTCCAGCCATCCATTCCTCCCTCGCTCGGTCCCTCCAGCCATCCATTTGTCCCTCGCTCCAGCCGTCGCACCCTCCCTCCCTCACTCCAGTCAGTCAAAACAACAAAGAAAATTACAGCACAGGAACAGGCTCTTCAGCCCTCCAAGCCTGCGCCGACCAAGATCCTCTGTCTGACCAGTCACCTATTTTCTCACGGTCTGTGTCCATTTGCTCCCTGCCCGTCCGTGTACCTGTCCAAATATATCTTAAAAGATGCTAGTGTGTCTGCGTCGCCCACCTCTGCTGGCAGGTGCCCACCAACCTCTGTGTAAAGAACTTGCCATGCATATCTCCCCTAAATTTTCCTCCTCTCGTCCACGTCCTTTTGGTAATGGACACAGTACTCTAAATGTGGCCGAACCACAGTCCTATACAACTGCAACATGACCTGCCAACTCTTGTACTCAATACCCTGTCCAATGAAGGAAAGCATGCCATATGCCGCCTTGACCACCCTATTGACCTGCATTGTCACTTTCAGGGAACAATGGACCTGAACACCCAGATCTCTCTGTTCATCAATTTCCCCCAAAACTTTTCCATTTACTGTTTCGTTTGCCCTTGAATTTGATCTTCCAAAATGCATCACCTCGCATTTGCCTGGATTGAACTCCATCTGCCATTTATCTGCCCAACTCTCCAGTCTATCTCTGTTCTGTTGTAATCTCTGATAGTCCCCTTCACTGTCTGCTTCTCCATTCCTCCCTTGTAGTGCAATTAGGCAAGACTTAGGAGGCATAGAATGGGTTAGCAAAATGCAGGGGATGGGGACAATTGAATTGTGGAGCTGGTTTAAGGAACAGATATTGCGTGTCCTTGAGAGGTACGTCCCTGTCAGGCAGGGAGGAAGCGATCAGCTAAGGGAACCGTGGTTTACTAAAAAAATTGTATCTCTTGTTCAGCAGAAGAGGGAGGCTGATGTGACGATGAGACCAGTTGGTTCAGATGAGGTGATGGAGAGCTACAGATTAGCTAGGGAGGATTTAAAGAGAGAGTTAAGAAGAGCAAGGAGGGTACATGAGCAGACATTGGCAGGTAAATAAAGGAGAGCCCTAAAGCTCTCTATAGGTATGTGAGGAATAAGAGGATGACTGGGCTAGGCAAAGGGCCAGTCAAAGACAGAAGTGGGAAGTTGTGTGTGGACGCTGTGGAGATTGGAGAGGTGCTAAATGAATACTTCTCATCTGTTTTCACTGAGCGACAGGAGAATATTGCAGAGGAGGTGACTGAGTTAGAGGCTACTAGAATTGCAAAGGTTACGGTTAGTAAGGAGGAAGTGTTATCAATTCGACAACGTGTGAAGGTAGATAAAACCCCTGGGCCTGATGGGATTTTTCCGAGGATTGTCTGGGAAGCTAGGGAGGAGGTGGTGGAGCCTTTGGCCTTGATCTTGGAGTCCTCATTGTCTACAGGTTTAGTACCAGAGGACTGGAGAAGTGCAAATGTTGTGCCCTTGTTCAAGAGGGGCAGTAAGAATGACCCAGGCAATTAAAGACCTGTGAGCCTTGCGTCTGTTGTAGGAAAAATTTTGGAAAGGATTATAAGAGATAGGATTTATAATCATCTAGAAAGCAACAATGTGATTGGAGATAGTCAACATGGATTTGTCAAGGGCAGGTCGTGTCTCACAAACTTCATTGGTCACCTTCTCAAAAAACTCAATCATGTGGATGAGAGTCGGGCAGTTGGCGTGGTGTACATGGACTTCAGTAAAGCCTTTGATAAGTTTCCCCATGGTAGGCTATTGGAGAAAATACAGAGGCACGGGATTGAGGGAGATTTAGCCATTTGGATTAGAAACTAGCTTTCACTAAGAAGGCAATGAGTGGTGGTTGATGGAAAATATTCAGCCTGGAGTCTGATTACTCGTGGTGTGTCTCAAGGATCTGTTTTGAGACTACTGCTGTTGTCATTTTTATAAATGACTTGGATGCAGGCATTGGTGGATGGGTTAGTAAGTTTGCAGATGACACTAAAGACAATGGAGTGGTGGACATTGTGGAGGAATGTTGCAGGTTGCAGGGAGACTTGGATAAACTGCAAAATTGGGCCGAAAGGTGGCAAATGGAGATTAATACGGATAAATGTGAGGTGATTCACTTTGGGAGGAATAATAGGAAGGCAGGACACCGGGTCAACAGAAAGATTCTTGGTAGTGGAGATGAACAGAGGGATCTTGGTGTCCATGTACATAGGTTCCTGAAAACTGCCCCCCAGGTTGATAGTGCTGTTCAGAAGTCTGATGGTGTTTTAGGTTGCATTGGTAGAGGGATTGAGTTGCGGAGACGTGATGTCATTCTGCAACTCTACAAAACGCTAGTGCGGCCTCGCTTTGAATATTGCATGGTCGCTCCATTACAGGAAGGATGTGGAATCGTTGCAACAGGTGCAGAGGAGATTTACCAGGATGTTGCCTGGTCTGGAGCGAAGGTCTTATGAAGAAAGGCTGAGGAACTTGGGTGTGTTCTCATTGGAGAGAAGGAGGCTGAGAGGGGATTTAGTAGAGACATACAAGATGGTCAGTGGATTAGATAGGGTGCACAGTGAGAGTCTTTTTCCGAGGATGATGACTTCAGCTGGTACAAGGGGGCACAGCTACACATTGAGGGGTGATGGATTTAAGACAGATGTCAGAGGCAAGTTCTTTCCTCAGAGAGTGGTACGGGGGTGGAATGCTCTGCCTGCCAATGTAGTTAACTCAGCCACATGAAGGGCATTTAAACAGCCCTTGGATAAGCATATGGATGCTGATGGGATAGTGTAGGGGAATGGGCTTAGATTAGTTCACAGGTCAGCGCAACATGGATGGCCAAAGGGCCTGTTCTGCGCTGTGTTGTTCCATGTACTATTACAGTTCACAGATCACATTTAACACTAAAATGAGTGGTAGAGTAAAGAGGATAATGAAAATCTGCAGATGGACACAAAGTTTAAATGAATGGACAAGGGTCTTGCAGATGGAGTGCAATGATGGTAAATGTGAGGCTGTCCATTTTGGTAGCAATTAGGGCAAAATGGAGTATTACTTAAATGGTGAAAAATTGTAGCATGCTGCTATGCAGAGGGAGCTGGGCAACGTTGTGTATGAATCACAGAACGTTTGCAGATGCAGCTGGTAATTGAGGCAACAAATGGAATAGTGTCCCTTATAGTTCGAGTGATGCAGTTTAAAAATCGGGAGGGGATGCTCCAGTTGTATAGGGTGCTGGTAAAGCTTGATGTAGAGTAGTTTGTACAGTTTTAGTCTCCTCACTTTAAAAAGGATGTGCTGGCACTGGAGGGGGTGCAAAGGAGCTTCACAAGAATGATTCCAGAATTGAAAATGTTGCTGTATGGGGAGAGATTGAGGAGACTAGGATTGCACTCACTGAAACTTCGAAGAATGAGGGGTGTTCTAATAGCAACTTTTAAAATGATGAAAGAAATAGATAGGAAAGAAACACGGAAGTTGTTTCCACTGATGGGTGAAATTACAACTGGGGGGCACAGCCTCAAAATAAGGGTGAACAGATTTAAGACTGAGTTGAGGATGAGCTGCTTCATCCAAAGGGTTGTGAATCTGTGGAATTCTCTGCTCAGTGAAACAGTTGAGGTTCCCTGATTGAATGTTTTAAAGGCCAAGACAGGTAGATCTTTGAACAGGAAAGGAATTGAGGGTTATGGTGAATGGCGGCTAAGTGGAGCTGAGTCCACACAAAGATCAGCCATGACCTTATTGAATGGCAGAGTGAGCTGAAAGAGACAGATGACCTACTCCTGCTTTATTTCTTATGTCCGTATGTCCTTAGATTGCCATCCTTGTCATTCCTCCTTCCCTGGAATAGGCCAGTTCTGAATGCTGATCAGTAGGTCTTTCAATAACTCCCGCGTATCAAATGTCGACTTGTTCAATAAAAGCTCCTCCCAATGAATACTGCTCAGCTCCTACCTAATACTCCTTCCCCCAATTTAGTAGCTTCCCACAAGTTCCTGATTGTTCATAGCTATTTTAAAATGTAAGGAAAGGCGATCACCCCGTTTGAAGAAGCTCCTGGTTCAGTGTTTTTCCCCATGTGGGAGTCAGCTACAGGTTTTCTTGTTCCAAGATTGGGGAGGAAATAGCCCAGTGGTGGTATTGCTGGACTGTTAATTCAGAGACTGAGATAACATTCTGGGGACCTGTGTTCAAATCACAGCACAGCAGATGGTGGAATTTGAATTGAACATAAAAGAAAATCATGAATGAAGAATTTAATGATGACCATGAAATCATTGCCAAATGTCAGAAAAACCCAACTGCTTCACTGATGCCCTTTAGGAAAGCAAACTGCCATCCTTACGTGGTCTGGCCTACTTGTGACTGCAGACCCACAGCCATATGATTGACTCTGAACTGTCCCCTGGGCAACGAGGGATGGACAATAAACACTGCGTAGCTAGTGATGTCCTCCTCCCATTAACAAATAAATAAAATTGGATTCTACATCTTCTGATTGAAGATTGTTTCTTATTCTCACAGTAATTTCATCGCTTACAGTCAGTTTCCCTCCTGCCTGTCTTTTTTGAATGTCACGTAGCCCTGCACATTTACCTCCAGTGTTGATCTCCTTAGAACCATGTCTTTGTAATAGCTCTCAAATCATGCCCGTCAACCTGTATGTGTGCTCTTAATTTGTTGATTTTGTTCTGAATACAATGAGCACGCAAGCAAAGAGCCATTAATTTTGCTTTATAACTTTATTTGACCTCTTGACATTATTTACAGCTGTTTTCTGTTTCTACATGCTGTCTTTTCCAGTCCCATGCTGAGTATTGTTATCCCAATAGTTCTTTAATGTCAGTGTGTGTGTATTCCTGGGCGAATACGCTCATGTGGTCTACGGAGTTGTGGAGGTCGCAGTTCTAGGACAGCCATTTCATAGGCCTACGCTGCAGGTTAGAAGAAAAGACAATCTTTTGCTCTGAGCTCTGCAAACCAGGGCGATGTCAAAAAGGAAACAAGGTCAAAAGAATTTCAACAAGAATCTCAAAATTAACTGCTGAATTCATATCAGCATTACAGGGATCGCCCAACTTAGTGGCCACAACATCCCACTTTCTATTCTTCACAAACAATCCAAATTCTGAACTATCCGTATCCCTCTTAACTTTTATGTTTTTTGAGCTAATTTCTTGTGTCTAACTTGTGCATATTTGTGGTGCCTTATGACTTCTTGCGTTTAGCAATTGATAAACTCACTCTCTCTTGAATTGAGTAAAACCTAGGTTTATAGGATCCCCAGTGTGGAAACAGGCCATTCAGTTCCACAAGTCCACAGCAACCCTACAAAGAGCATCCCACCCAGACCCATCCCCATTCCCTACTCTATCCCTGTCAGCCTGCATTTCCAATGGCGAATATACCTAACCTACACGTATGTGGGCAATGTGGGTAATTCAGCATTCCCAATCCGCCTAACCTACATGTTTCTGGACTGGTCAAAACAATGATTCGATATGAATTAGTTAGAATGCAGCTGTTGACTGTCATCTTCCATCCCTGTGTTGGAGCGAGATTTAACATTCAAGATCAAAAATGAAACACTTGAACAAGATAGTTCAAATTGCGGTTGTTGACTTGCTCGCCGAGTTGGCTTGTTTTCATTCAGACGTTTCGTCACCATGATCAATGACATCATCACTAGAGCCTCCAACAAAACAATGTTACTCTACTCTGTCTGGAATTTATACTGTCCGGTCTGTTACCATGAGTACTGTCACTTCCGGTTTTGATCTATATGGGTTTGTATGTGGGGGCCCAATTGTATCTGCTTGTTGGTTGCATTATGGGTGGAGAATCACGCCTCTCATACAAAACTGGGACATGGTAACCATAGTAGCCCAAGCCAAGCATAGACATGCAGAGGAATCCTAGAGGCATGGTTCTCAACCCATTCTCCAGCCTCACATTCTTGGTCTCTTCTATTTGAATATGATCACTCAACCATATCCTTTATGACAAACAACAGAGTCTTACATCACAAAATCTTCAGACAGGACTGTCCAGACAGATCCACTTGAACTCATGATATCATCTTTTGCTGGAGGGTTTCCGAAATGTCTACATTCTTCCTCACCTGAGCATCCTTGCGTTCGTGGTTGACAGAGATCTCAGCCATGTCCAACCCATGTCCTACACTTTGGCCTCACCCCTGATGAGGTTCCCTGGTCCTCAATGACCAACCCATCAATATCCACATCGAGAAGAACATCAGCCACGATTTCTAACAAGATCCCACCACCAGGCATATATTCCCCTCCCCTCTCTTGTCAGCCTTCCGCAGGGACCATTCCATCGGGACACCTCGATCCACTCCTTATCCATTCCCAACAGCTCCCCATAACCCAACAGCACTTTCCATGCCACCACAGAAGGCATAACATCTGCCCATTTACTTCCTCCCGCTTCACTATCCAAGGCTTCCAGGGGAAGCAGCGATTTACCCACACTTCACTCAATCTAGTCTACTGTATTCACTGCTCTCAATATGGTCTCCCTCTGCATTGGGGAGACGAAACACAGACTGACCAACCGCTTGGCAGAACACCTTTTTTCTGGCCGTAAGAATGGCCCCAGGTTTCCAATTGCCTGTCACTTGAGCGCCCCATCATGATCCCTGTCCAAAATCTCTGTCTCAGGCTTGCTGCAGTGCTCCAGTGAGTGCAAGCTAACACCTCCGCTCGGTTCGCAGTAAACAGCAGCACCTCACAGTCGCGAACGGTTTTAGCTCCCCCTCCCATTCCTTAGACGACATGCCCATCATGGGCCTCCTGCAGTGCCACAATGATGCCACCCGAAGGGTGCAGGAACAGCAACTCATATTCCACTTGGGAACGCTGCAGCCCAATGGTATCGATGTGAACTTCACAAGCTTCAAAATCTCCCCTCCCGCCACTGCATCCCAAAACGAGCCCAGCTTGTCCCGCCTCCCTAACCTGTTCTTCCTCTCACCTATCCTCTCCTCCCACCTCACGCTGCACCTCCATTTCACACCAACTGACCTCATCCCGTCTCCTTGACCTGTCTGTCCTCCCTGGACTGACCTATCCTCTCCCGACCTTCCCACCTATACTCTCCTCTCCACCTATCTTCTTTTCTCTCCATCTTCGGTCCACCTCCCCCTCTCTCGCTATTTATTTCAGAACTCTCTCCCCCTCCCCCTTTTCTGATGAAAGGTCTCGGCCCAACATGTCAGCTTTTGTGCTCCTGAGATGCTGATTGGCCTGCTGTGTTCATCCAGCTTCACACTTTGTTATCTTGGATTCTCCAGCATCTGCAGTTCCCTTTGTCTCTGAATAAAGGAGAAGGTAGGTGAAGAGGAGACAGACAGGTTAAAGAGGCGGCGGATAGAGCCAGTAAAGATGAGTGTATGTGGGCAGTTAGGGAGGGGATCGGTCAGTCCAGGGAGGACGACCAGGCCAAGGGGGTGGAGCTGAGGCTGGTAGGTAGGAGATGGGGGTAGGGCTTGAGGTGGGAGAGTGGATAGGTGGGAGGAATGACAGGTTAGGGAGGTGGGGATGAGCTGCGCTGGTTTTGGGATGTAGGTGGGGAGGGGAAATTTTGAAGCTTGTGAAGTCCACACTGGTCCAATTAGGCTGCAGGGTTCCCAAGCAAAATAAGTGGTACTGTTCCTGCAACCTTTGAGTGGCATTGTTGTGGCACTGCAGGAGGCCCAGGATGGGCAGATGGAATTATGGTGTTGAAGGTGGAGATGTGCTCAATAAGTAGGAGCTTGACGTAGATGCCCTTGTTATCTGGACGTTCCAGAGATGTGTGTAAAGCCAAGGAGAGGGCATCTGCCATGGATCTGCTGCATCAGTAGGTGAATTGCAGTGGATCAAGGTAATGTGGGAGGCTGGAGTTGATGTGGCCCATGACCAACCTCTCAAAGCACTTCATAGTCATAAATATGGATGTCAGAGCCACTGGGCAGTAGTCATTGAGGCTTTTGAAAAAAATTGCTGACATTCAGTGCGGGGATCTTAAAGCATTAGCACGAACATCAGAAAATTGGAGAAGCCTCGAGCATATGAGCACAGGTAGCTGAGGGTAGGGAGGGCGTGAATTACAGAAATCAAAGAGGGCAAGATACAGAGAGAGAGAGAGAGACAGAGATCATAGTGAACAAATGATTGGCCTGGTAGGCAGTGGAAAATACATGATTTTCCATGGAACATGCAGATATCTTCGAAAAACAGGACATTGAGTTTTGGAAATTAGTGTTATAGTTGATTTGGAGTGAACCAAGTTACTGTTCAGTTTGGTTGTGGCTTTTGATGAAGGGATGGTCCAACTGAGATTGAAATTGGAGGAAGATTTCAGGATTTTTTCATGTTCTTGTCTTTCTGTTATGCCCCGAGGTAAAAAGCATTGGAGATGCTGTTAATTTTTTGCACGGCGAGCTGCAGAATATTAACCAGTCTCACACCATTGCCATCACCTTGCCCTTGCAGATGCGGATAAAGTTCTCCAAGCTGACAGAAATTGAAAGCACTCGCATCCTGTGACGATGGTAAGTTTACTTTCTTAAAAAAAAATGCTTGCAGCTTAATTGGCATAATAAAGAGCACAGGGGCTCTGGTTAACACTGCTGCCTCATGGCACCAACAACTTGGGTTCAATTCCGCCCTTAGGTCACTGTCTGTGTGGAGTTTGCACATTGTCCATGTGTCTGCATGGGTTTTCTCCGGGTGCTCGAGTTTCCTCCCACGGTGAAAAGATGTGCAAGTTAGGTGGATTGGCCATGCTAAATTTCCCAAGGTGTTCAGTGATGTGTAGGTTAGGTGAGTTATAGGTGGATGGGTCTGGGTGGGAAGCTTTGAGGGGCAGTGTGGACGTGTTGGGCTGACGGACCTGTTTCCACACTGTAAGGATTCCCTGAATCATGATTCTATCATTTTACTGAGCGCAAAGGTACAATATTAGCCGGTCATATTTGTCTCACCTCTTTACACATTGACAAGAAAGCTTTAATTTCAGTTTCTATGCATTTGCAACGTGTCTGCTGTCTCTAACCAGGCTGACTATATCTCCTTCTCTAATGCGCATCTCCTGTCCCCTAACACCAAGAGGTGACACTTGCTTTTCGTTTCGTACAATCAGTAAAACAATAGCCTCCATATTACAGCCAGCGGCTTCTCTTAATGCTCACACACGGTTCTTTTTTTCCTCCAGGTATTGACCACTCATCATTTCTTATTCCTCATCTCATCTCTCTCTCATGCTCTCTCTCTCTCTCATGCTCTCTCCCGCTCTCCCGCTCTCCCGCTCTCCCGCTCTCCCGCTCTCCCGCTCTCCCGCTCTCCCGCTCTCCCGCTCTCCCGCTCTCCCTCTCTCCCTCTCTCCCTCTCTCCCTCTCTCCCTCTCTCCCTCTCTCCCTCTCTCCCTCTCTCCCTCTCTCCCTCTCTCCCTCTCTCCCTCTCTCCCTCCCTCTCTCCCTGTCATTATCTCTCCTCTCCCTGTTATCCCCCATCACTTGACTCACAGGCACAAACAGAAGAATGGAAGGCTGGTTTGCATAATGGACTATGCTGTGTTCACGACTCTGTAGTTTCTTATGACCTGAGGATGAGCTGTTGCCAAACCATGCCGTGATAGGTTGCTTTCTATGGTACATCAATAATTGTTGTCCTTGTGGACACACTGAATTGCCTTAGCCTCTTGGGGAAATAGAGACATTGGTGTGCTTTTTTGCCCATTGTGACGATCTGGGTGGACCAGGAGAGATCGTTGGTGATCAACACTCTCAACTATCTCCACCTCAGCAACATCTCTCTCACTGTCTGATGCAGGCGTGCTCACACTCACATTCTGTCGCCCATTCTGTCTGTCTGTCTGTCTCTCTCTCCCTCATTGCCCATCTCTCTCGCTCTGTCTGTCGCGCGCTCGCTCTCTCCAATTCTGCCTGGAAGAAGAAAGGCAAGAGCCATAATAAATAGGGATTGTTCAGCTAGAGGAACCATGCTGTGATATGCATCCAGATAGGATGCTTTCTCTGGTACATCAATGAAAGTTGTCCTTGTGGACACACCAAACTGCCTTAGCCCCCTGGCAAGTAGAGACAAATGGTGTGCTTTTTTGCTCATTGCAACGATCTGGGTGGACCAGATTTTTCACAGTCGTACCTGTGACTCCATTGTGGCATATTAACCAGGTCAACAATGTCATTAAGGGGATCCTGAAGGAGGAGGACCGTAAGACACAGCTCGATGTACACATTGGTAAGATGAGTGATTTGGTTTGGGGTAACGCTTGCACCAAGCGTTCTGAGAGCTAGGCAGTGGATTAAATAGCAGGACCTGTAAAGTTGTAATCTCTGGATTATTCCTGGTGCCACATGCTGAGAAGGCAAGAAAAAGGGGAAGAAAACAGATGAATGCTTGGCTCAAGTGTTTGTGTTTGGGGAGGGATTTAGACTCCTGGATCTGAAGGAGAATTTGTGAGGATGGTATGTCCTCTACAAGTGGGCTGGTCTGCAGCTGAAGCAGAAAGGAACCAAAATCCTTGCACAAGGGTTTGCTAATGTTGTGAGGAATTTAAGCTATCGGCCTTGCAAGCAGTGGGCAGTTGAAGAGCAGGGAATTCACTGAGGGGTGAGAAGCTAATAAAATAATAATTATATTCTGGGATTTCAACTGCACAACATTAATTGAGATTAGATAAAAGTTTGACTTGGGAAATAATTCTTTAAATACATTTGATAGATTATTTTACATGAACATGGAGATGAGCTTGTAAGGGACAGTGCAATGCTGGACCTATTTCTGGGACACAAAGCCAGTGTTCCTTTGGCCCTCGATGTTGCGCCGACCTGTGAACTAATCTTAACCCATCCCCCAACACTATCCCATCATCATCCATATGCTTATCCAAGGACTGTTTAAATGCCCCCAATGTGGCTGAGTGAACTACATCAGCAGGCAGGGCGATCCTTACCGCTCTCTGACTAAAGAACCTGCCTTTGACATCTATCTCAAATCTATTATCCCTCAATGCGTAGCTCTGCCCCCTCAGACAAGCTGATGCCATCATCCTCAGAAAAAGGCTCTCACTGTCCACACTATCTAGTCCACTGATCATCTTGTATGTCTCTATTAAATCCCCTCTGAACCTCCTTCTCTCCAATGAGAACAGACCTAAGACCCTCAGCCTTTCTTCCTCACGGTTCTTCACGGTTACAAATGTTAGTGCTGGAGAATGACGTGTATAATGCGCACAATATGAACATCATCCAGTTAATGTCAAGGAATAAACGGCCAGATGTTGAATAAAATTTTGTGACCGTCAATCTCGTAGAGTCATACAGCATAGAAACACCATATCTATGCCTACCAACAAACACCAAACTGCACTAATCTCATTTATCTACACTTGGTCCAGAGCCTACTTTGACCTAGCATTTTAAATGCTCATCCCAGATGCTTTTTAAATGTTGAGAATACCTGCCTCTACTGCCCTCTCAGGCAGCGTGCTCCATACGTCTACCAGTTTTGACATGAAAAAGCTTTTCCTCAGACTTCCTCACCTTAAACTTGTGCCATCTGGTTTCATCCTCACCTTAACCTTGTGCCATCTGGTCTTAGACACATGTGCCCTGGGGAAAGGATTCTCACAATGTATTCTGCCTGTGCCTGTCATAATTTTCTATGCCTCAATCAGATCAGAGGAATTGAGTATAAGAGCAAAGTGGTCCTTCTGCAGCTGTACAGGGCCCTGGTGAGACCACACCTGGAATACTGTGTGCAGTTTTAGTCTCCCAATTTGAGGAATGACATTCTTGCTATTGAGGGAGTGCAGCGTAGGTTCACAAGGTCAATTCCCGGAATGGCGGGACTATCATATGTTGAAAGATTGGAGCGACTGGGCTTGTGTCCTCTCGAGTTTAGAAGGATGAGAGGGGATCTGATTTAGACGGATAGGATTATGAATGGATTGGACACTGTGGAGGCAGGAAGCATTTTTCTGCTGATGGGTGAGTCCAAGAGGGAGAGAGAAAACAGGAAATTGTAGACCGGTTAGACTGATGTCAGTAGTGGGAACGATGCTGGAGTGAATTATAAAAGATGAAATTACAACTCATTTGGATAGCCGTGACAGGATAGGTCAGAGTCAGCATGGATTTACAAAGGGGAAATTGTGCTTGACGAATCTTCTGGAATTTTTTGAGTATGTAACTATGAATATAGACAAGGGAGAACCAGTGGATGTAGTGAACCTGGACTTTAAGAAAGCCTTTGATAAAGTCCCACATTGGAGACTAGTGAGCAAAGTCAGGGCACATGTTATTGGGGGCAAAATACTGACTTGGATTATAAATTGGCTGGCTGACAGGAAACAAAGAGTCGTGATGAACGGGTCCCTTTCGGAATGGCAGGCAGTGGCCAGTGGGGTACCACAAGGTTCGGTGCTGGGACCACAGCTGTTTACAATATCCATTAATGATAGAGATGAAGGCATTAAAAGTAATCTTAGCAAATTTTCCAATGACACAAAGCTGGGTGGCAGTGTGAAATGTGAGGAGGATGTTATGAGAATACAGGATGACTTGGATTGGCTTGGTGAGTGGACGGATGGCTGACAGATGCAGTTTAATGTTAATAAATGTGTGGTTATCCACTTTTTTGGTAGCAAGAACAGGAAGGCAGATTACTATCTCAATGGAGTCAAGTTGGTAAAGGGGAAGTACAATGTGATCTTGGTGTTCTTGTACATTAGTCAATGAAAGCAAGCATGCAGGTACAGCAGACAGTGAAGAAAGCCAATGGCATGCTGGCCTTCATAACAAGAGGAATTGAGTATAGGAGCAAAGACGTCCTTCTGCAGCTGTACAGGGACCTAGCTTAGAAGGATGAGAGGGGGTCTGATTGAGATGCAGAAGATTATTAAAGGATTGGACACTCTGGAGGCAGGAAGCATGTTTCCGCTGATGGGTGAGTCCAGAACCAGAGGTTCTGTTTAAAAATAAGGGGTAGGCCATTTAGAACAGAGTTGAGGAAAACCTTCTTCACTCAGAGAGTGGTGGATATATGGAATGCTCAGCCCCAGAAGGCTGTGGAGGCCAAGTCTCTGGATCGTTTCAAGAAAAAGATGGATCGATCTCTTCAAGATAGTGGAATCAAGGGTTATGGGGATAAGGCAGGGACAGGATACGGTTTGTGGATGATCAGTCATGATTATAATGAATGGTGGTGCTGGCTTGAAGGGCCGAATGGCCTACTCCTGCACCTGTTGTCTGTTGTAAAAGTTAATTGTAGAAGAATGATTAAGATGGTCCCATATATATGGTGTTGGCAGCTGGTTCACATTGGGAAAACAACATGGTTGATCTTGATTCTACTCCTACTTGTTACACAGAAGCCTCTTCGAGCAACAATTCTTGAATGCCACAATGATGCCACCCGAAGGTTGCAGGAACAGCAACTCATATTCAGCTTGGGAACCCTGCAGCCCAATGGTATCAATGTGGACTTCACCAGCTTCAAAATCTCCCCTTCCCCCACCGCATCCTAAAACCAGCCCAGTTCGTCCCCTCCCCCCACTGCACCACACAACCAGCCCAGCTCTTCCGCTCCACCCACTGCATCCCAAAACCAGTCCAACCTGTCTCTGCCTCCCTAACCTGTTCTTCCTCTCACCCATCCCTTCCTCCCACCCCAAGCTGCACCTCCATCTCCTACCTACTAACCTCATGCCACCTCCTTGACCTGCCCGTCTTCCCTGGACTGACCTATCCCCTCCCTACCTCCCCACCTATACTCTCCTCTCCACAAACTATCTTCTTTTCTCTCCATCTTCGGTCCGCCTCCCCCTCTCTCCCTATTTATTCCAGAACCCTCACCCCATCCCCCTCTCTGATGAAGGGTCTAGGCCCAAAACGTCAGCTTTTGTGCTCCTGAGATGCTGCTGGGCCTGCTGTGTTCATCCAGCCTCACATTTTATTATTCTTGAATGTTGATGGGACGTTGAAATGCAGGTAGATTATCGTGATCACTTGTTGAAAATGGATAGCAGCTAGTAGTTCTCTTTCGTCTCAACTAGTGACCAGTAGGCAACGGTCAAACAGTACCTAACCCAGAGGTCACAAGCTCCTCTGAGACATGATGTTAGTTGAGCCTCATGAATAACTACCTGCAGATGGACTATCTGCAGATAAAGCATGGTATTAAATCTCACATATACTGCTCTCAACCGTTTTAATCGAAGTATTTATCACTCGTTGCATAGAAACAGATCACAAAACTGAAATGGCATATGCACAAATACCAGCGTAGAAGTTCTTTACAGTAGCATTTTGTTTAAAGTTGTATTTGTAAAATAAAAGGGTGAAATATTAACTTTCACAAATCATATTAACATGCTGTAGAAATCTGTGGAAGTGAGAAATTTGTTTTTTGATTCAATACATGTCTGACAAATGACAATTCAAAGAGATCTTTGTTTCAGCTGGAGTGGGTTGTGGAGTCAACCTCATCAGGGGCATTTAAGTGACTATTTGACAGGCATATGGGTGATAATACAAGATAGGGGTGGAGGTTAGATAGACCTGAGGTTTAGGGTAAAAGTTCAGCACAGCATCATGGGCTGAAGGGCCTGTACTGTTCTATGTTCTATGTATCTTATGCTGTATTCAAATAAGTAAAGTCAGTCAGTGACATTCTGTAACTTCCTTTTCCAGGGGTAGGAGTGGAAGAATCAGAGTGTTTCTTTGAAAATTGGCTTGATGTGTCTGTCCAAGGGTCATCTGGAGGAAAAAATACAAGTGTAAGTACTAAATCTATCATTGCTGATACACATGTAAACTGTAGATTTAACTGTACGTAAACTTTGTTTAACAAACTAGCCCACTCAATAAACTGACAAAAAGTACACACCAGATGTTTACTGTATTCTCATCATCTCTGTGATGTCTGGTGAGGGTGCAAGTGAGAAGGCTCCCTGCCAGTAAGTTTGAGTTAAGGCGAAGTTGCATCATTACTGAAGTTATTTATGCTGTAAATGAAGGAGAACAGTAATGTGTATATCCCATGCATTATGTTCCTGTTATTGAGTGTGTGTTTTTTGTGTGTGTGGACCTATTGATCAACTGGAATTTTTGATTATTCAGCCCATTCCTGGTACCACGGGTACTGTTTAACAAAAGGTTTGCTGTCTTAGTATATTTCTCTATTTAGTCACTGCCACTATTAATGTTAAGTTATAGCGTGGTCTTTGCAGAATCTGCACAGTGCATTCCTGCTGGATAAATGATGCACTACATCTGTCTGATGCCATTGCTTCTCAACGACACCATCTTAGCAGCTGTTTTTGTTACCAATAATGTTTTCATCATTAGAATACTTGGAAAATATTCAGAAGTGCTGTATGACTCTACTGCTCACTTGCAGCAGTGATAACACTTAATGTGAGGTCATGTTTTTCCCCATTTGATGTTCTATTGTCAACAATGTATCTCACAACTAATGGGCATATTTCATTGAAACCTGGTCTGTACAGGTATGGTCCAAGGAAGAACTGATTAGTTTTTGACAGATCTAGATTTATTTCTCTATTTTTTAAAAACATCAGTTAAAATTTGTTGTATAGGCAAATGATCATCTTTCTAGAATATTGTTGATTGATTTAGAATGTTGTGGATTGTGACAGCCCTGATAGTAGAATTTTTCATAACTATCAAAATATGAGCAGAATTTTCAGAGCAGATTATCAAATTGGCCTGAAGCTTTCTCAGTGAGATGGAAGCTTTTAATAAAAGGATTTATTTTGTCGGCCTTGCATTTACAAAGAATCAGTCAAGTGGAGAAATGTCTCAAAGAAAAGCTGTGTAATTGTAGAGTCATGGATGTTTGTTGCACAGGAGGAGGCCGTGCGGTCTGTCGTTACTGCACTACTCAACAAAGATCTGTCTACATTGAACTCACATGGCATTTATTTCCTTTTTGATTGTTTGACCCATAGCCCTGGAGCCTACAGCAACACAAGTGATTATCTAAATACTGCTTAAATATTCAGACACTTTCTGAATCAGCCACACTTTCAGTCAGTGAGTTCATGTCAACTAATGGAAAAAGCAGCTTCCAGTTATCCTTTCTATGCCCTTCAAAATCTTAAACACCTTTTACCAGGTCCCCTTGTCTGCTCCAATCTTGTCATCAGTCAGATGGGCAGGTCAGTGGCAGATTGATATAGCCTGAAGAAGGAATAAGATAAGAGAGTACTTAATGTGGCAAAGCCTGTCGTGCCCGATGGAGGTCAGCTACAGCAGTCAGCAGTGAAGTCCACTGGCAAGGATGGGCGGGTTTTAGCCCAGCGCAGGGAATACAAACCATCACGGGGGAAGCCTCGTTCAGAGTGTCTGCAAACTCGTGGCTTAGGAAAGGACTGTAATAGAACATAGAACAGAACAGAACAGTACAGCACAGAACAGGCCCTTCAGCCCACAATGTTGTGCCGACCATTGATCCTCATGTATGCACCCTCAAATTTCTGTGACCATATGCATGTCCAGCAGTCTCTTAAATGACCCCAATGACCTTGCTTCCACAACTGCTGCTGGCAACGCATTCCATGCTCTCACAACTCTCTGTGTAAAGAACCCGCCTCTGACATCCCCTCTATACTTTCCACCAACCAGCTTAAAACTATGACCCCTCATGTTAGCCATTTCTGCCCTGGGAAATAGTCTCTGGCTATCAACTCTATCTATGCCTCTCATTATCTTGTATACCTCAATTAGGTCCCCTCTCCTCCTCCTTTTCTCCAATGAAAAGAGACCGAGCTCAGTCAACCTCTCTTCATAAGATAAGCCCTCCAGTCCAGGCAGCATCCTGGTAAACCTCTTCTGAACCCTCTCCAAAGCATCCACATCTTTCCTATAATAGGGCGCCCAGAACTGGACGCAGTATTCTAAGTGCGGTCTAACCAAAGTTTTATAGAGCTGCAACAAGATCTCATGACTCTTAAACTCAATCTCCCTGTTAATGAAAGCCAAAACACCATATGCTTTCTTAACAACCCTGTCCACTTGGGTGGCCATTTTAAGGGATCTATGTATCTGCACACCAAGATCCCTCTGTTCCTCCACACTGCCAAGAATCCTATCCTTAATCCTTTACTCAGCTTTCAAATTCGACCTTCCAAAATGCATCACCTCGCATTTATCCAGGTTGAACTCCATCTGCCACCTCTCAGCCCATCTCTGCATCCTGTCAATGTCCCGCTGCAGCCTACAACAGCCCTCTACACTGTCAACGACACCTCCGACCTTTGTGTCGTCTGCAAACTTGCTGACCCATCCTTCAATCCCCTCATCCAAGTCATTAATAAAAATTACAAACAGTAGAGGCCCAAGGACAGAGCCCTGTGGAACCCCACTCACCACTGACTTCCAGGCAGAATATTTTCCTTCTACTACCACTCGCTGTCTTCTGTTGGCCAGCCAATTCTGTATCCAAGCAGCTAAGTTCCCCTGTATCCCATTCCTCCTGACCTTCTGAATGAGCCTACCATGGGGAACCTTATCAAATGCCTTGCTGAAGTCCATATACATCACATCGACAGCTCGACCCTCATCAACTTTTCTAGTCACATCCTCAAAAAACTCGATAAGTTTTGTGAGACATGACCTACCCCTCACAAAGCCGTGTTGACTGTATTTGATCAAGCCATGCTCTTCCAGATGGTCGTAAATCCTATCCCTCAGAATCCTTTCTCACACCTTGCAGACGACAGACGTGAGACTTACTGGTCTGTAATTGCCGGAGATTTCCCTATTTCCTTTCTTGAAGAGAGGAATTACATTTGCCTCCCTCCAGTCCTCAGGTACGACTCCAGTGGAGAGTGATGTTTGACTTTTTAAACTTTTGTTTTTATTCTTCTACTGTTATACTAAGAAGACTGTAGTGCTGAATTTTTTAACTTATTCATTTATTTTTATCACATGGAGCATGGAACGGTACAGCACAGTACAGGCCCTTCAGCCCACGATGTTGTGCCGAACTTTTACCCTAATCCTGTGGTCAATCTAACCTCCGCCCCTACCTTATACTATCATCCATGTGCTTGTCTAATAGCCGATGAAATGCCCCTATTGAGGCTGACTCCACTCCCCTCTCCGGCATTGCATTCCACTCCCCTACGACTCTGAGTAAAGAAGGATGGATAAATTTTCTACTTCTGCAACTAAAATTGCGTACCAAGGTACTTTGTACCTGAGATGGCACCGTCTAAGGCAACTTTGTACTCTTTTCTTTGTACTCTTGTACCCTGTATTGAATGCATGTGATAATAAAATCTCACTCTAATGCATAGCAGGACACTGGGAAGCTTAGAGGAGAAAAGGGACCCTGGAGTGCTTGTTCATGAATTCCTGAAGGGGTCAGGTCAGGCTAGTAAGGGTTGTTACAAAGACATATGGGACACCTCCCTTTATCAGTTGTGGCATAAATTGTAAGAGTGGGAAGGTCACTTTGGAGTTGTTTAAAAGTTTGGTTAGGCCACAGCTGGAGTCGTGTGTGGCATTTTGGTCACCACCCATTAGGAAGGATGTAATTGCACTGGAGGGAATGAAAAGGATGTTGCATGTGTTGGAGCATTTTAGCTGTGAAGAAAGACTGGAAAAAATCACATTATTTTCTGTGAAGCAGAGAAGGTTTGGTGGGTGAATGGAGGTCCTGACAGAGGCATATAAGATTATGAGAGGTATAGATGGGTTGAATAGAAAGCATTGTTCCCCTTAGTTAAAGCATCAATAACAATAGAGCATAATTTTAAAGAGAAAGACGGGAATATTGAGGAGGTTTGAGGAAAATCGTTTTCATCCAGAGTGTGGTGAAGGTCTGGAGCGCATTGCCTGGGCGGGAAGTTGAAACAGGAAACCTCACAACCTTTGAAAAGTACTTGGATGAGCAGTTGACATGTCGTAATATTTAAGAGAATGGTCTCGTGTGTAAAAATGCGACTAGTATATGTTGCAGTGTATTTTTAGAGGTACAGCCTTAGTGGGCCATAGGACCTCTTCTGTACTATATGATTCCATGACAACCCCCAGCCCAGGCAGCTGGTTTTTTCAGTCATCTCCAGGATTACACCCTTCATAGTGTGATCCCTTGCGTTGTTCGCCGTCCCAAGTTCATTAGCTCACACTTTTCCTGGTTGAGTTCAATTGCTGTGCTCAGCTGACCAGTCTGTTGATCTCCTCCTGAAGTTTATTCTTCCTGTCTGTCAACCAATTTTGGATCCAGTGTGCCACTTTGCCTTTGATCCCATGGCTGTTATTTACATGGCCATTCCATCGATATCCTCCTCACTAAATTAGCCATTCGCTAGCAATACAGTCATACATCCTGTGTTTAAGCCCAAATGATGAATTAACTTGACAAATTTCAAGGGTCCTTGTGGAAAGCCCTGCACAACCCCACTCAAAGCAAACATCCTGTCAAATAGATATCCCTCTACCATCAATCACCCTGTGCTCTCTGCCACAGCCAGTTTTGGCTCCAGTGTGCCTCTTTGCCTTTGATCCCATGGCTGTTGTTTTCTTGCTCAATCTGCCAAGGGGGACTTTACTAAGCCCACATCAAATGCATAATGTGACCTCATCTTAACAAATCCATAGTGTTTATCCCTGATTATTTCTTGCAAGTACATTCTACCCCTAAGAATGCCTCTTTATAGCTTCACCAGTGCTGAGATTATTCTGACTGGCCTTTAATTTCCTGGTCTGTTCCTCTCTCCGTTTATTAATAGTGGGACAATGTTAATAGTGTTTCATTACTTCACGTGTGATTGACAAGGGTTTGAAAATTGCTGCCAGCGGCCCAGATATCTCCTCCCTCACTTCCCCCGCTAGCTGGTATACGTTTCAGTTCGCCCTGTAGATGTATCCACTTTTAAAGTTGCTCAACCAGCTGCATCTCCCTGTATCTTAACCTCTGATGCTCCGAGGTCCTCTGCCCTGATATCTTACTTGCAGTGTCCTTTTCCATTGTAAAGATTGACACAAAATATTCATTGAGGACCGTGCCGATGTTTTCCAGGTCCACACAAAGATTACCTCTGTGAAATGAACGAGGAGCTATTAGAGAGGTTTGAGATTTACAATCAAGAAAGAAATTGACAAAATGACTTCCTTGGAGAATCAGACAACATACATTGTCCATTGTTGTAAACAAACAGAAGTTTTTGTTTCCACAGTTGTTTGCAAATAGCCAATCAAGATCATAAAAATAATGTTGTAAGATGATTTACAAAGCAAGGCAATTGAGGAAGATGTATTGGATGTATTGAACTCTCAACTACCTCCCTTAAGTTTAGGAATGTCAGTATTTTTCTTCTGGATAACTTTTGCAGATATCTTCAAACAAGTAGCTGAACCCACAGATTTATGTGACCAACGAAGCCTGAGCCTTTTGCTTCACGATGCAGTCCAGATCCCTCGGCAGCTGGGTGAGGTAGCTTCATTTGGAGGCAGCACCATTGAACCAAGTGTCCGCAGTTGCTCCCAACATGTAAGTGTGCTCTGCACCAATTCATAATGTCAAGCGGGTCTACTTGCCAGTATGAATTTTGAGCTCATTTTCGTTTTGTTCACCTGCACATCTGCTAATGTGGTATATCGTATCCATTGCACCCGGTGTGGCCTCCGCTACATTGGGGAAACCAAGCAGAGGCTTAGGAACCACTTTGCAGAACACCTCCGCTTGGTTCGCAACAAACAACTGCACCTCCCAGTCGCGAACCATTTCAACTACCCCTCTCATTCCTCAGACGACATGTCCATCATGGGCCTCCTGCAGTGCCACAATGATGCCACCCGAAGGTTGCTGGAACAGCAACTCATATTCCGCTTGGAAACCCTGCAGCCCAATGGTATCAATGTGGACTTCACAAGCTTCAAAATCTCCCCTTCCCCCACTGCATCCCAAAACCAGCCCAGTTCTTCCCCTCCCCCAACTGCATCTCAAAACCAGCCCAGCCTGTTTCTGCTTCCCTAACTTGTTCTTCCTCCCACCCATCCCTTCCTCCCATCTCAAGCTGCACCTCCTTTTCCTACCTACTAACCTCATCCCACCTCCTTGACCTGTCTGTCTTCCCTGGACTGACCTATCCCCTCCCTACCTCCCCACCTGTACACTCCTGTCTACCTATCTTCTTTTTTATCCATCTTCGGTCCGCCTCCCCCTCTCTCCTTATTTATTCCAGTTCCCTCTCCCCATGCCCCTCTCTGATGAAGGGTCTAGGCCCGAAACGTCAGCTTTTGTGCTCCTGAGATGCTGCTTGGCCTGCTGTGTTCATCCAGCTCCACACTTTGTTATCTTGCACTATTGATATGGACTGGTTTGTCACTAGAATTTATTACCCAGGCAAAGTGTGTCACGACTTCAGTTGATCTGAGCTCTTAACAGCAGGTGGAGCCTCAAGTTAATGCCTCTTCTGAATGCTGGCATCTCCGACAATCCAAATTCCTCAGTACTTCATTGAAGTATTACCCTAAAAATTATGCTTAAATATAAATTACAGCTTGAAGCCATAACCTTCTAATTTATTGTTGAGAGCTCTACTAGTTTATAACAGAACTAGAACAGACCTGGAATGGATACGGGATGGTTTTCTTGAGCAATATGTTGAGGAACCAACTGGAAAGCAGTGCATCTAAGACTGGGTGCTGTGTAATGAGAAGGGAATCATTGCCAATCTAGCTGTGCAAGATTTCTTCGAGATGAGTGGCCGCAACATGATAGAATTTTTTCAATCAAGATGGAGAGTGTGAGAGTTGACTTGGAGACCAGGGTGCTGCATCTTAATAATGAAAGCTGAAGATATGAGGCATGAAATTAGCCTTGATAGATCACAAAGAGTTGCTTAAAGGGATGACAGTGGATAGGCAATGGCAAACATTTAAGGAGCACGTGGGCGGACTACAACAACTGTTTATTCCTGTCTGGCATGAAAGCAAAATGGGTAAGAGGACCAATCCATGACTTAACAAAGGCAATTAGCGATAGTATCTGATCCATGGAAACAACATTTGAGGATTGGCAGCATAGTAGAATTTAGCAAAGAAGGACCAAGGGATTGATTAAGAAGGGGTAAATGCAGTAAAGTAAGCATACAGGGAACATAAAGACTGACAGAGTTTCTATAGATATGTGAAGAGAAAGAGACTGGTAAAGACAAATGTTAGGAAGGGGGTTGACCAGTCAAGGGAAGACAGACAGGTCAAGGAGGCAGGGCTGACGCTGGTAGGTAGGAGGTGGGGTGGGGTTAGGGTGTAACCCTAACCCGAACTCTCACCCTAATCTCCACCCCACCTCCTACCTACCAGCATCATCCCCTCCTCCTTGACCTGTCTGTCTTCCCTTGACTGATGAACCTCCATCATAACTCCCCAACAACACTCACCTTTACTGGCTCCAGCACCGCCTCTTTGATCTGTCTCCACCTATCTTCTCCTCTATCCATCTTCTATCCACCTCCCCTTCTCTCTTTATTTATTTCAGAATCCCGTTCCCCTCCCCCATTTCTGAAAAAGGGCCCAAACCCGAAACGTCATCTTTCCTGCTCCTCTGATACCGCTTGGCCAGCTGTGTTCATCCGGCTCCACACCTTGTTATCTCAGATTCTCCAGCATTGGCAGTTCCTCCCGTCTCTGAAATGGTCTGTTGGCCTTCGTTCCGAGAGGTTTCGAGTACAGAAGCCAGAATGTGGTGTTGCAGTTACGCAGCACCTTGGTGAAGCCGCACCTAAAATAGTGTGTGCAGTTTTGTGCTCCTTTTCTGCGGAAGGATGCTGTTGCTCTCATAGTTTATCAGTGCAGCGCATGTTTATCAGCCTGTTTCCCGGAATGGCAGGTCTGATGTATGATCAGAGATTGACTCGGTTAGGATTGTTCTCGCTGGAATTCAAATGAATGAGGTGACTTATAAAATTCGAACAGGACTGGACAGGATAGATGCAGTTCCCAGTGGTGGGTGTGTCCAGAACCAGGGGTCACAGTATGAGGATTCAGGATAGACGATTTCGGAGGTATTTCTTCACCCAAAGAATGGTGAGTCCGTGGAAATCATTACCAAAGCAAGCAGTTCATGTCAAAACATTGAACGTATTCAAGATATGGCTAGATATAACACTTGGGGTGAATGGGATCAAGTGTTATGGAGAGAAAGCAGGATTAGGCTGTTGAGTTGGATGATCAGTCATGATCATGAAGAATGGTGGAGCAGGCTCAAAGAGCCATTTGGCCTCCTCCCTCCTCCTAGCTTCCATGTTTACAATAGTCACTCTCTGAAATGCAAAGCTTGAGCAATTGTGCAACTTTGAACTGGGTGCTGGTAGTTTGGTCAGTAACGAAGTTAGGTAAGGCTCGGCAGGACAGTGCTCATTGTTGTTTCTAACATTTTCACCGTGCAGGACTTAGTCCTTGCTCTGCTTCAAGCGAAGAAGTGAGCTAATTGGAGATATCTACAACTTGTTAAGGTTCCAAAGGTTTAAAGTGATGTGGGGATGTGTGGTATTGCTCATAAAGTACATCATGAAGATAAATAAGATAAAAGATAAAAGAATGACGAGAGTAAGATGAGGGCCAATCAAGGACAGTAGTGGGAAGTTGTGTGTGGAGTCAGAGGAGATAGGGGAAGCACTAATTGAATATTTTTTGACAGTATTCACTCTGGAAAACGACAATGTTGTCGAGGAGAATACTGAGATACAGGCTACTCGACTAGCGTTTTGTACAGTCACGGGATTTATAGGGATTGACTTCCGGAGCCATGATGTCATGCTCCAACTGTACAAAATGCTAGTGCAGCCTCATTTGGAATATTGCGTGCAGTTCTGGTCGCCCCATGACAGGAAGGATGTTGAAGCATTGGAAAAGGTGCAGAGGAGATTTACCAGGATGCAGCCTGGTCTGGAGCACAGGCCCTATGAAGAAAGGCTGAGAGACTTGGGTCTGTTCTCATTGGAGAAAAGGAGGCTAAGGGGGGATTTAATAGAGACATATAAGATGATCAGAAAATTAGATATTGTGGACAGTGAGAGTCTTTTTCAGAGGATGATGATTTCAGCTTGTACAAGGGGGCATAGCTACAAATTGAGGGGTGATAGATTTAAGACAGATGTCAGAGGCAGGTTCTTTACTCAGAGAGTGCTATGGGCGTGGAATGCCCCGCATGCCAAAGTAGTTAACTCAGCCACATTAGGGGCATTTCAACAGTCCTTGGATAAGCATATGGATAATGATGGGATTGTGTCAGGGGAGGGGCTTAGATTAGTTCACAGGTCGGCGCAACGTCGAGGGCCGAAGGGCCTGTTCTGTGCCGTATTGTTCTATGTTCTATGTTCTATAATGGATATCACAAGTAGATGACTGATGTGTATACTGTGCATTGTCAAATGGTTCAAATTTTAGAACTGAAAAGTGCCTGGTCTACCTCAAATTGCCATGGAAAACCAAAGCTTCTCAAAAGTTTGAGCTTAAGCAAGTAATTCATGCTGCTGCTGTATAGTGGTTATGTGAATGGTATTTTCCCCTAGCAGGATGCTGTTGTCAGTCCAAAAATAATCCTCATTGCATTGACCAACATTGTCTATGAAATTTGCAGCCAGTATTATGCCAGACATATAGGTCATATATGATAATGATTGGCCGACTGAAAACTGCTTGTTTGTAATGAGCAGAGCACACCGCACCGGCACGTGTGAGATGCTTTCTCTTTTCCACAACCAAGGACCCCAACATGGTTCGCAGAACTTTCACTTTGATCCATTTCACAAAATTCGGCCCTCATCCATTCCACCTATCCCAGAATCATAAATTCTCCTTATTCTCAGCTTGTCCCTCCATCAACCTCTGCGTTCAGCAGATTATCTTCCAGCATCTTCACCAGTATCCCCTTTCAGCATTCCAAAGTGACCATTTCCTCAGTCACCAAGCAAGGTCCCAAATACACTTGTAAAGTGAAACAGCGATTTACCCGTACTTCATCTGTTCAAACATACAGGTATATTCAATTTTTCCAGTGTTTTCTCTGCAAAGGGGAAATGATACATTGATTAGGTGATTATCCTGCGGTACACCCTCATTCAGTCCACAAGAGTGGACTTGTCAACCACACGACATGTTTTTCTTCTCGTATAAATTATTCCAATTGTTTGAAATATCATGTTCTTGCGTTTGTTCCATTGGGTGTAAGACAAAACTGCTTTGGTAATAAAAGTCTCTCTGAAATGAAAGACACAAATGTAAGGTATTTCCGGCTGGTAGACAGGAGGTCGGAAAACTCCCAAAAATTCTCAAGGGAATGCTTGTGATGAGGTGGAGGGTAGAAGAAATTATGTTACGAAACATTATTTTTTGCAAAAGCTTGGTAACACAATGGTAATTTTTTTTAAAAAAATCAAAGGTTGTGTCCAGAAGAGGTGTGAATAGCTACATAGGCATCTGAATGCAAAAAGGGATACAGGAGCAAGATGGAAGCGTAGGTTCTGATCTAAATTGGTTGAACTTAATATTGGACCAGAAGGCTAGAAAGTGACAAGACAGATGATGAAGTCTTGTTCCTCAAACTTGTATTAAGGTTGTTGACTAATTGATTGATTTATTGTCACGTGTACCAAAGTAGAGTGAAAATCTTTATTTATGAGTGGTACAGGCAGATCATAGTAAGCGAAGGATATACAGATGAAAATGACAGAGGCATGCAGGTTACATTGAACAGAGCATGCGCTCAGTGAGATCAATGTTAGCAAGATCAGCGTTATTTCAGGCTAGAGAGTCTATTTATCAGTCTGATAACAACTGGGAAGAAGCTGTTCCTAAAACTGTTGGTGTGCATGTGTTCAGGCTTCTGTACCTGGTGCCTGATGGAAGAGGATGTAGGAGATCATTACGTAGGTGCGATGGGTCTTTGGTGATGCTGGCTACCTTTCCGCAGCAGTGAGCCATGTAAATGGAGTCCTTGGATGAGAGGTTGGCTTCCGTGATGATCTGGGCTGTGCACACCCGCTTCTGTAGTTTCTCACAGTCCTGGGCAGAATAGTTGCCATACCAGGCCATTATACACTTGGACAATGTGCTTTTAATGGTGCATCTGTAGAAATTGGTCAGGCCAAATTTCCTGAGCTGCCCGAGGAAGGAGAGGCATTGTTGTGCCGCCTTGACCAACGTATTTTCGTGGAAAGTCCAGGACGGGTTGTTGATTATCGTCATACCGGGGAACTTGACACGCTCCACCCTCTCAACCTCAGTTCCATTGATATACATCAGGGCGTGTTCTCCTCCTGTCTTTTGAAATCAGTGATCAGTTCTTTAGTTTTGCCGACATCGAGAGAGAGGTTGTTCTCTGCACCACGTCACCAAACCCTTTGCCTCCCTTCTGTATTTTGATTCATTGTTAGATATCCATCCCACTGCAGTGGTGTCGTCAGTTAACTTGCAGATGGCGTTAATTTGGAATTTGGCAACACAGTCATGGGTGCACAAGGAGTGCAGTAGGGGGCTGAGGAAACATCCTTAGAGGGCACTAGTGTTATTGTGGAGGAGGGGCAGTTACCTATCTTCACTGTGGTTTTGGGTCAGAAAGTTAAGGATCCAGTAGCAGAGGGCAGAGCAGAAACCTAGGTCATAGAGTTTTGAGATCAGTCTGGAGGGGATAATAGTGTTGAAGGTGGAGCTGCAGTCAATGAGCAGGATTCCTACATAGCTCATTGTGCACATTTCTGCCAACGACATCGGTAGAAAGAGGGTTCACTGAATCCCTACAGTGTAGAAACATTCAGCCCAACAGGTCCACACCTACCCCTGCAAGGCTAACAAACCTGGTAGCTATGGACAATTTAGTGTGGTCAATCCACCTAATTTGCACATCTTTGGACTGTGGTAGGAAACTGGAGCACCTAGCGAAAACCCTCACAGACATGGGGAGAATGTGTAAACGAAGAGTCACCCAAGGGTGGAATTGAGCCCAGGTCCCTGGTACTGTGAGGCAGTAGTGCCAACCACTGCACCACCTTGTTGCCCTTGAGACTTTCTCCAAGGCTACCCTTGTGTCTTAAGGGACTCTTTTCCCCCCATTCTCACTAACACATTTATTATGTCGTACAATCCCGTAGCAGCAATATCTTTTAGAGTGTGGGAAGAAATGGGAGTAACTGGAGGAAACTCAAACAGTCATGGGGAGAATGCGCAAACTCCACACAGACAGTTGTCCACAACTGGAATCGATCCTGGGGCCCTGTCACTGTAAGGCAGTGGTGCTAACCACTCAGCCACTGTGCTGTGGCATTTAGGTCCTGCAAAATGAGTACAAGAACTAGAATGATGAATATTCAACCTTTCGCACAAAAAGTTGGTCAGAGCTAGGACTCATACTAATCACTATAACACTGTTTCTGAGACAACAAGGTGGAGAGCTGGATGGACACAGCAGGACAAGCAGCATCAGAGGAGTAGGAAAGCTGATGTTTCTGAAGAAGGGTCTAGGCCCGAAACGTCAGCTTTCCTACTCCTCTGATGCTGCTTGGCCTGCTGTGTTCATCCAGTTGTACACCTCGTTAACTCCGATTCTCCAGCATGTGCAGTTCCTGCTATCTCTCCAGAACACTTTTTGTTTTGTTCACAGCAATGACAGAACACAGTTTGAGAGAAAATAATGCAGCCATATACACAACATTGATGAAAGATACTTTCTCATTTCCAAATGTTAAGGAAAGCGTTGTATGAAAATTATATTCTGTCACAGAATTTGGACACACTCTGGTTTCTTCCTGTGTTGCCTAAAACGTATGCCATGTTTTTCGACCTTTGATTTCTCAGCATTTCTTCTTCTTTTGTAATGTAGTGCTGGAGGGAAACCATAATCCCAGATTGTAAGTGCTTTGAGGTTCAACATTGTCTGAGAACCCCCTCACTGTCTCTGAATACCCAAACTGATCAATAATAATCATCCTAATTGTCTGTCTTGACCTTACTGCAGCATTGCTTATTGTGTCACTGGCGGGTGACAGATCACATTGACATTTCACATCATGAAAGTAGCTGCATGAATATTTGTATTCTTGGTTCTACATTAGTGAGTTTTTGTTGCAACGTTTTGGTCTGGAAGTAAGAGGCATCTCAAAGAATGTGCTATCTGTGCTTTTGTGGAATCTGCTTTTGTACTTTGACTTTGGGTTAAGCAATGTAACATGTCCTTGCTGATTTTCCATATTTAATTCAATTAGAATTTCATTGACTCTAGGTTTTACTCTTGAAATATGATGAATGAGCAGAAGGCTATTCAGTCCATTGAGTCTGCCACTCAATGAGATCATAAAATACTGATATTCCTCGATACCACTTTCCTGCCGTTTCATTCCCATACTGTTAAAAATACTCCAGTCTGAGCATCTTAACTTTTGTACATCCCTCTGCAGGCAGTCTGGCAGTCTCATCACTTGTCTTCCATACCTATTTTTGTGTTTTCTGTAAGCTCAGTAATAGTACATTCACTTTCATCACTATGTCATTAATATTTATTCGCAACAAGAATGGCCGTGGCATTGATCCGTATGGCAGTTCACTTTTTACAGCTTGCCAACCTGGAAATGACTCCCCCTGTACCAAATGTCTGTTCTCTATTATTTGGTCAATCCCCTATCCATGTTAATATATTTCCCCAAAACTATGTGGTCTTATTAAAAGTCTTATCTGCTTGAAGTGTGATTATTTTTACAAATACCTTTTTGAATGTCACACCCTTTTATTTGTACTACTTGTAATCTCCTCATGGAATTCTTATAAATCTGTCATGCACAATTTCCTGTTTATCAAGCCGTAGTGACTGTGATTGTATTACGTATTTTAAGTGCTCTGCAATTACATCTTTTCTGATAGGCTCTTGCATTTTCCAATAACAGACATTAAGCTAACTGGCCAGTAGTTATCTTTTTTGTCTCCTTTCCTTTCTAAAATAAAGGTACTAGTCATAGCATCCCTGCAGCATGAGAGCAGGCCACTTGGCCCATTGTGTCCAAACTGACTCTCGGAAGAGCATGGCACCCAGATTCAACCAGCTGCCCAGCCCCTGCAACCTTGCATTTCCCATGGCTAATCCACCTAATCTGTGCATGTTTGGATTGTGGGAAGAGACCGGAGCAGCTCGAAGAAACCCACACAGACACGGGGATAAGGTGCAGATTCCTCACAGAAAATCACCTGTGGATGGGATTGAATCCAGGTCCCTGCCACTGTGAAACAGCATGCTACTCACTGAGCCACCATACTGCCCTGTGGGGCACTGGGACTTTTTGAAAAGCCAAGGATACTGGAGAGATTGTGATCAGTGCATCAACTATCACTATAGCTATTACTTTTAATATCCTGGGATGCAGCACTTCGGGCCCAGGGGACCTAATGGTCTTTAACCCAGTTAGTTTCCCTCATATCTTTTCTTTAGGGATAGTTGCTGTTTTATATCCTGTCCTATCATTTGCCCTTTGATTATGCAGGAATTTTGGAACACTGTCAGTGTCTTTTACTGTGACTGTATTCATTTGTGGGACATGTGTGTCACTGCCTGGCCAGTATTTCTTGCCCATCCTGAGTTGCCTCTTGAGAAGGTGATGGTGAGCTGCCTTCTTGAACCACTGCATTCTTCCTGCTGTGGGTTGACCCACAGCGCTATTAGGGAGGGAATTCCGGGATTTTGAGGGGAAGGAATGGCAATGTATTTCCAAGTCAAGATGGTGAGGGACTTGGAGGCGGTGGTGTTCCCATATGTCTGCTGCCCTTGTCCTTCTGGATGGAAGTGGTCTTGGGTTTAGAAGGTGCTGTCTGAGGAGCATTGGTGAATTTTTGCAGTGCATCTTGTAGTTAGTACCCACCGCTGCTACTGAGCATTGCAGATGGAGGGAGTGGATACTTGTAGATGTTGTACTGGCTGCTTTGTCCTGGATGGTGTCAAGCTTCTTGAGTGTTGATGGAGCTGCACTCATCCAGGCAAGTGGGGAGTGTTCCATCGCACTCCTGACTTGTGCCTTTTAGATGGCGGACAGGCTTTGAGGAGTCAGGGGGTGAGTTATTTGATGTGATATTCCCAGCATCTGGCCTCCTCATGTGGCCACTATCTTAATGTGATGACCAGTTGAGTTTCTGGTCAATGGTAACGCCCAGCTGACAGTGAGGGATTCATTGATGGTAACACTCTTGAATGTCAAGAGATGGTCAGAGCCTGGCATTTGTGTGGCGCAAATGTCACTTGGCACTTGTCAGCCCAAGCCTGGATATTGTCCGGATCTTGTTGCACGTGAACTTGGACTGCTTCAGTGTCTGAGAAGTCAAATGGTGCTGAACATTGTGCAAACATCAGCGAACATCCCCACTTCTGACCTTATGATGGCGGGAAGGTCATTGATGAAGTAGCCGAAGATGGTTGGGCCGAGGACACTACCCTGAGGAACTCCTGCAGAGATCTTCTGGAGCTGAAATGATTGACTGCCAGCAACCACAACCACCTTCCCATGTGTCAGGTATAACTCCAACCACCGGTGAGTTTGCCTGTGAAACCCATTGATTCCCATTTTGCTAGGGCACCTTGATGCCACACTCGGTCAGATGCAGCCTTGATGTGAAGGGTTGTCGCTCTCACTTCAGCTCTGGAATTCAGCTCTTTTGTCCACGTTTGAACCAAGGCTGTGATGGGGTCAGGAGCTGAGTGGCCACGGCAGAACCCAAACTGGGCGTAACTGAGTAGGTTATTTCTGAGCAGGTGCTGCCTGATAGCACTGTTGATCACACCTTCCATCACTTTACTGATGATTGAGAGTAGACTAATGGAGCAGTAATTGGCTGGCCTGGTTTTGTCCTGCTTTTTCTGTACAGGACATACTTGGGCAATTTTCTACATTGTCAGGTAGATACCAGTGTTGAAACAAACTAGAACAGCTTGGCTCAGGCAGCAGCAAGTTCTGGAGCACAAATCTTCAGTACTGTTGCTGGAATGTTGCCAGGACCCATAGCCTTTGCAGTATCCAGTGTCCCTAACCATTTCTTGATATCACATGGAGTGAATTGAATTGACAGAAGACTGGTATCTGCAATAGTGGGGATCACTGGAGGAGGCCGAGTTTGATCACCCATTCAGCGCTTGTGGCTAAAGATTTCTGCAAATGCTTCAGCCTCATGTTTTGCACTGATGTGCTTGGTTCTTCCATCGTTGAGGATGGGGACATTTGTGGTGCCTCCTCCTCCTCCAGTGAGTTGTTTAATTGTCCATTGCCATTCATGACTGGATGTGGCAGGGCTGCAGAACTTACATCAGATCCATGGTGAGATTGATTAGCTCTGCCTATCACTTGCTGCTTTCGCTATTTGGCATGCAAGTAGTCCTGTTTGGTGGCTTCACCAAGTTGATTCCTCATCTTCAGGTAAGCCTGGTGCTGCTCCTGGCATGCCCTCCTGCACTCTCCATTAAACCAGGATTGATGGTAACGGTTGAGTGAGGGACATACTGAGCCACGAAGGTTGTAGATTGTGCTAGAGTTCAATTCTGCTGCTGTTGATGGCCCACAGCACCTCATGGATGCCCAGCCTTGAGTTGCTAGATCTATGTGAAGTCTGTCCCATTTACTGCAGTGATAGTGCCACACACATGATGGAGGTTGTTCTCAATGTGATGGCGGGACGTTGTTCCACAAGGACTGTGCGATGGTCACTCTTACTGATACTGACATGGACAGATGCAACTGCAGCTGGCAGATTAGTAAGGATGAGGTCAAGTATGTTTTTCCCTCTTGTTGGCTCCCTCACCACGTGCCGCAAACCCAGTCTGGCAGCTGTGTCCTTTAGGATCTGACCAGCTCGATCAGTAGCACTGGTGCTGAGCTACTCTTAGCAGTGGATATTGAAATCCCCCACCCAGAATACATTTTGTGCCCTTGCCATCCTCAGTGCTTCCTCTAAGTGTTGTTCAACATTGCAGAGTACTGATTCAGCAGCTGAGGGAGGACGGTACGTGGTAATCGGCAAGAGCTTTCCTTGGCCATGTTTAACTTGAAGCCATGAGGCTTCATGGGGTCCAGAGTCAATGCTGAGGCCTCCTAGAGCAACACTGTCCTGACTGTACACCACTGTGCCACCACCTCTGCTGGGTCTGTCCTGCCGGTGAGAGAGGACATATCCAGGGATGGTGATGGTGATGGTGGAGTCTGGGACATTGTGTGAAAGATATTATGACTGTGTCAGACTGTTGATTAACTAATCTGTGAGACAGTTCTCCCAATTTTGGCACGAACCCCAAGATGTTAGTGAGGAGGACTTTGCATGGTTGACAGGGCAGTTTCTGCCATTGTCTTTTCTGGTGCCTAGGTCAATGCTGTGTGATTTATCCAGTTTCATTTCTTTGAGTCTAAGTAGTGGTTGGTCCAACTGAGTGGCTTGCGAGGCCATTTTAGAGGGCAGTTGAGAGTCAAGCTCATTGCTGTGGTCTGGAGTCATATGTGGGCCAGACCAGGTGAGGTTGGCAGATTTCCTCCCTTGAAGGACATTAGTGACAATGGATTCATGGTGATCGGTAGATTCTTAAGTCCAGACTTCTTTTAAAAATTAAACTTCCACCATCGAACCCAGGTCCCCAGAACATTTTCTGGGTTTCTGGATTAATAGGTTAATGATAATACCAGTAGGCCTTGAGGACTCATGCAAAGAATTTATTTAACTCTTCAGCCATTTCCTGGTTCCCCAATATTATTTCTCCAACCTCATTCTCTTAGGGGCTTGTATTAACTTTGGCCTGTCCTCCTTTCTATATATTTAACAAAGTTCCAGTTGCCTGTCCTGATATTATTTGCAAGTCCATCCTCAAAGTTTACCTAATCCCCTTCTTTTTTTGGTTGTTTTCTGCCTTTTAAGAATTTCTCGATCCTCTGGCTTGTGATTAATCTTTGCAACATTATATCTATTCTTTCTTTCCATTTGATAAAAGGATCCCTTTGCCTTGTCATGTAGGATAATACGATACAATGTTTTGTTTGTCTTTTCTTGCAATACAGAGTTTTTATAGAACATTACAGCATAGTACAGGCCCTTCGGACCTTGATGTTGTGCTGACCTGTCATACTGATCTTAAGCCCATCTAACCTACACTATTCCATGTGCGTCCATATGCTTGTCCAATGACGACTTAAATGCTCCTAAAGTTGGCGAATCTACCACCGTTGCAGGCAAAGCGTTCCATTCCCTTACTACTCTCTGAGTAAAGAAACTACCTCTGACATCTGTCCTATATCTTTCACCCCTCAATTTAAAGCTGTGCCCCCTCGTGCTCGCTGTCACCATCCTAGGAAAAAGGCTCTCCCTATCCACCCTATCTAACCCTCTGATTATTTGATATGTTTCAATTAAGTCACCTCTCAACCTTCTTCTCTCTAATGAAAACAGCCTCAAGTCCCTCAGCCTTTCCTCGTAAGACCTTCCCTCCATACCACGCAACCTCCTCGTAAATCTGCTCTGCACCCTTTCCAAAGCTTCCACATCCTTCTTATAATGCGGTGACCAGAAATGTACACAATACTCCAAGTGCGGCCACACCAGAGTTTTGTACAGCTCCACCATAACCTCTTGGTTCCGGAACTCGATCCCTCTATTAATAAAAGCTAAAACACTGTATGCCTTCTTAACAGCCCTGTCAACCTGGGTGGCAACTTTCAAGGATCTGTGTATATGGACACCGAGATCTCTCTGCTCATCTACACTGCTAAGAATCTTACCATTAGCCCTGTACTTTGCCTTCCGGTTACTCCTACCAAAGTGCATCACCTCACACTTGTCTGCATTAAACTCCATTTGCCACCTCTCAGCCCAGCTCTGCAGCTTATCTATGTCTCTCTGCAACCTACAGCATCCTTCATCACTATCCACAACTCCACCGACCATAGTGTCATCTGCAAATTTACTAACCCATCCTTCTGCGCCCTCATCCAGGTCATTTATAAAAATGACAAACAGCAGTGGACCCAACACCGACCCTTGCGGTACACCACTAGTAACTGGTCTCCAGGATGAACATTTCCCATCAACTACCACCTTCTGTCTTCTTTCAGCAAGCCAATTTCCAATCCAAACTGCTATATCTCCCACAATTCCCTTCCTCCACATTTTGTACAATAGCCTATTGTGGGGAACCTTATCGAACCTTGCCGAAATCCATATACACCACATCAAACGGTTTACTCTCATCTACCTGTTTGGTCACCTTCTCAAAGAACTCAATAAGGTTTCTGAGGCACGACCTTCCCTTCATAAAATCACATAATACACCAACTTTGGATGCTTGTATGCTTGCTTGTTTGCTGATCAAAATTAAATAAGTGAAACAATTGCACTGAGGTCACCAATCAGCCAGCACATGACCCTTCCTGTGCATTGGCTGCATGGTTACAAGGAGGAAGAATCAAGTGTCTGGTTCAGCTCAGTGAGACAGAAGCTGTATATTTTGGAAGTTTTGGATTTGACCTTTGAACAGGACAGTTCCATTTATGTATCTAAGTTATATTTATTCACTGTTTCACAGTGGAAGGACACAGTGGAAGGATGGCAAAATGGTCAACTCAAGGATGAATCTTGGGGATGTTTACTAATAATTGCACAGTGTTTAGCATCAACAGCAAGATGTCGATAATACTCGGGCTTGAACTGATGAGTGCCAAATAATGTTTGCACCACAGAGGTGCCAGGCAATGATCATCTCTAACAAGAGAGAATCTCACCATCTTCCTTTGTTGAGTTTCAACACTGAAATTCTGTTATCAACTTCATGGGCGTTACTACTGACTTGAACCTGCATGAGATAAGCCATATAAATACTGTGGCTACAAGAGCACGTCTGGGAATCATGTGGTTAGTATCTCCTCTCGTTTCTCCCCAAAGCTTGTCCATCTCTGACAAGGCAAAGTTGGGAGTGTGATGGAATATGATTGCCTGGATGCCGCAGCTCCAGTAACACTCAAGAAGCTTGATGCCATCCATGCTTGATTGGCACCATTTCCATCACCTCAACATTGATGTTTGTCTACTGCTGATAGACAATGGGGGCATTGTGTACCATCTACAAAATGCACTGCAATAACTCATCTGACAGCAGTTCCCACTGGAAAAACGAGGGTAGTTCACCTGTATTGGGTACGTGTGACTGCAATAAATCAAATAAATCAGATCAAATGCTGGGCCAGAATCCTGGCCATCCCTATCTATCAGCCTTGTGCAGGGTATCTATCCCAGATGAACACTTGCGGTCCATGAAGTTAGTTCAGTGCCTTTGCAACAGTGATAATGTGTGACCAATGTATGCTGGCCTTGCGCAGGACCAACATAGAGCCATACAAATGATATAAACCAGAAGGGAGCCATTCAGCCATCTTTGTCCATACTGACCCATAGACATCTGATGCCTTTTTTAATCCCAAATTGTTACAAACGTACATGGACCTGCAGCACTTAAAGTGCAGATCCAGGTACTTCTTAAAAGAGTTTAGAATCTCTTAGTCCAACACCAATTCAGGCAGCAAATTCCTGACACCCATCACCCTCTGCATAAAACGGATTTTCCCACATCCCCTCTAACCCTTCTGCCACTTAGCTTGACTCTGTAACTGCTGATTTTTGAATTCTCTGCCAAGGGAAGCAGCTTCCTCCTGTCTACACTAACTCTACCCTATCTCTGCCCTTCACTGTTTTGTATACCTCAATCATGTCATCCCTCAGACTTTTCTGTTCCAAGGAAAACAGCCTCATATTTACAATTCTCCAGCTTTGGCAATATTTGAGTAAATCTTTTCTGCACTGTCTCCAGAGTTATTATATACTTCCTGGATTGTGATGAACACAACTGCACACACTACTCCAGTTGTGGCATCATCAGTATCTTGTACAGTTTTATCATGATGTCCTTACTTTGGTAATCTACACTTTTCCCAATGAGGCAAAGCATTCCCTGTGCCTTCATCAGAACATTACTGACCTGTAGTGCTACCTTTAGGAACCTGTTCACTTCCATGCTTAGATCCCCCACTTCATCTACCCCTCTCAGTATGTTCCTATTTATTGTGTATTCCCTTTATGTCCTCATGAAAAGCAATGCATCACACTTGTCAGAGTTGTGCTCCATCTGTTGCTTTCCTGCCTTCTCCGCCAACCCATCTAATATCATTTTGGAACTTGGAGCTATCCTCTGTCCTAGCCACCTTACATCCAATTTTTCAGTTGTCTGCCAATTTACCAATTGTGCCCCCCATGTTCAAGTCTGAATCGTTCATCTATAAAATAAATTAAAGGGGCCCCAAAATCAAGCCCTGTGAAACACCAATGGAAATTGCTTTCTGTTCATAAGCACAGCCATGAACAATTACCCTTGTTTCCTGCCACTAAGCTGATTAGTCAACACATTACTCCGTATCCCATGACCCATGAGCTTTCACTTTTTTGCACTTCTCAGGTGGGACGTTATCAATTGCTTTGCTAAAATCCATGTCGACAAATTCATTGCGCAACCCTCATCGATCCTCCTTGCCACTTTCTTAAAGAATTCAACTAAATTTGTAAGTAATGACCTTACCTTGACAAAGCCGTGCTGACTATCCATGACTAGTCCATGCCTTTCTCAGTTAGTTTATTTGATCTCTCAGATCGATTTTAAAATTTTCCCACCACTAACGTAAGACAAGCAGGCTTTTAATTGTTTGGCATTTCCTTCGTACCCTTTATAAACAATGGAACCACATTTATATTCCTTCTCTAATTGATTTAAAACAAAATTTGCCCTGAGGATGATTAGTTTAGTCTTGCATGTGCTGGTGCTACCCTCCTAATGGAGGAAGGGGGACTTTTCATCCAAATTCCCTACTTGTTTCCTTTGTTTTAATTTTCTTTTCTTGTAAATATTTCACCCAGTTCCCTTTTAAGTGAAGCACTAGATTTTGCTTGAATAATCACTTGCAGTAAAAGCATTCCCTATTCCATTATATGGAAACTTTTCCTCTAACTTTCCCATCATTGTTGTGTGAACAAATCCTGGCCTGAATCACAAGAAACAAACTGTGTCTCTTCAGAATTTTTTTTTGTTTGTTAGGGGTCTTATCTCATGAAAAAACAAAAATCAAGCTCTGTTTTTCTGAAACTGGAACAGCAACATTAGAAGCTGCAAGTTCTTCAGTATGTTTGGGAGATCTAGAGTGAATTGTCCCGGAAACCAGATGTTCCACAACATGGTTCTGTGCTCGTGACCATTGGCCTTGAGATTGGTCTCATCTGTCCAGTATTGGAGAATCAGCCTTTGCCTGCTAGAATAGACCAATCATAAAGTCACCAATTGTAAGAGATGCAGTGTTTACCTTCCCTGCATTTGACCTTACTATTGAAATTTTTTTTACAATTATGTGGCTTCTGTCAGATTCTAGTAACTATTTGGAGCCACAGGTGAGAGCTGGTGAAGGTGAGGATGAACCCAGCATGAGCTGCTCAAAAAAAAAGTGAATCAAACAATTTTTTTTGCCCTCTCTCTTAGTCACTCCAAATCCTCTTGAAGCATCTTTGTATCTTCCTCTCAATTCTCATTTCCAACCAGTGATGTGATTTGTCAGTCACGGTGTTTTTCTGTAAATATGCCCATCTTCATCCTTTGTCCCCATCCACAGATTAGCACATTTAATATGAAGAACATAATATGAAAAACATATAGACCACATCAGATGAATTTCCCTCTTCAATACTTCTGATATCTGATAAATAGAGGCCTTCTAATGGGCATTAACATGTTGTGTCAGCATTGCTTGACTGTTGCTTAAGGTTGCGGTGGTAATTAGTCTTTCTGCATTAAATGTACTTTCAATATTAGAAACTTAAGTGATTGACTACTTCATTGGAACCTAATACAATTATCAGTGTTTTTTTTTGACAGTGCTGATTGATTGGATTTACTAAATGGAAATGTACAGTGTTGCTTTCAAATGGTGATAATTTCTCAATGGAATTTCACGTGCAGGCACTCAGACATGAACTAATGGATAAGGAGGAGACAATCATAACTGCTTTGGATTCAGCCCATAGAAGGGCCAGAGGAGCCGCGCTGACACCTTCATGTTTAAACAGGTCAGCCACTTCATCTATTGCAGGAACAACCACTTTTCTGCAGAACACTTGGCTTTATAGAGGAGTAAGATTTTAGAAATAAAGTAATGCTAAGCTGGAGAGTGAGAAATAATGCAGGGACTCGTATGTTATTTAAAGAAACATGTTACAGCGCATGACAGAAGATTCTGTGACAGTTACTTAGAATTGTTTGTTGTGGGAACAATTGAAAATGTTTCCACTCACCTAGTGATCGTGGTAACTTCAAATTATTAGAAAATTTATAGATCAGCATCTTGAAATATGTTTTTGTTCATTTTCACAAAACGTTACATGACTTTACGTTCTGCAATGTGTTCTTAATTACCATATTCAAAAGCAAAAAGCATGTGTTTACTGTCCTACCATATTTTGGTGATGTATTGATGTGTCTCATTTTCAGAGGACACTTTTCTGCATGCCACGAGATGTATATCAGCCATACCAAAATGCTGCCTTTGCCTGAGACAGGGAAGATCAACTGACTTTGGGGAAATGGAGAATCATTCATGAATCCAGTTACTTTCTGATCTGACAGCTTTGTGGCATCTGAATGGATAACAATTTGATCTGGTAATCTCAATTGATAGAGTGCAAATGTGTAGTGATGCATTTTGGGAGCTCTGGTAAGTGAAAGATGTTCACAATGACTAGTAGATCCCTAGAGAGCACTGAGAAACAAAGGGACCTTGATGTCCAAAAGCAAGAGTTCATGCCCTCTGCTTCTGGCCTTTCAGGCAAAGTTGGATCCAACACTCCACTGAGTCTTAGATCCCATGAGCTCTTGTTTTGTTGACCATATCAAAAACATATAGACCACATCAGATGAATTTCCCTCTTCAACACTTCTGATATCTCCTCAATAAAAATTAGATAAAATTTGCAAACCATGGCATTACCTCAACAAAGCCATGCTGACTATCCCCGAACATTCCATGTTTCTCCAAGTGCAGCGACATTTTGTCCCTTAAAATTCTTTCTGATAACTTCCCTACCACCAAGGTTAGACTGGCTTGTAACTTCTGGATCTGTCCTTTCTTCTTTTATATAAAAGTATGAGCGGTCCTCTGGCACCTTAGCTGTGGCCAGAAATGACTTGAAAAATCTTTGCCAGGACCTTTTGATATCTCCTCCCCTGCTTCATAAAGTCATGCAGTATAGAAACAGGCTCACTTGATCAACATCAATGCCAACTAACAAACATCAAACTACTGATCCCATTTACCTGCACTGAGTCATTACCTGCCATACCCTGGCCCTTTAAATGCTCATCTGTTGCTTCTTTAATATTGCAAGCGTATCTGCCTTCTCCACCTTGTCAAGCAGCATATTACATGTTTGTATCACTTTTGGTGAAAACACTTGCCTCAGATCCCCTCTAAATAGCTGACAGTTTACCTGAAATCTATGCCCCCTGACTTAAACTCGTCTACTGGTTCTCACAATCAATCTATGCCTCTCATAATTTTGTATACGTCGATCAGATTTCCCCTCAGCCTCCTCTGCTGCATGGAAAACGCAATTAGCCTACCAGTTTCTCCTCATAAAACTTGCATTCAATCACAAAACAACACCCTGAAACATATACTATCAACCAACCTGGCCAACATCTCTGTCTCCGGCTTGCTACAGTGTTCCAGTGAAGCCCAGCACAAGCAGACAGAACAACACCTCATTTTCTACTTGGGGACCTGACAGCCCTCCAGACTTAACATTGAGTTCTGCAATGTTAGGGCCTAAACTCTCCCATATCCCAGCGCCCCCACCCCACACACCAACCCTCTGCTCTCAGTAACACTGTCTGCCCGTCACAGGGCCCTCACCCCCTCCTCTAAGTAATACTGCCCGTCACAGGGCCCTCGCCCCCCCCCCCCCTCTCAGTAACACTGCCCGTCACAGGGCCCTCGCCCCCCCCCCCCCTCTCAGTAACACTGCCCGTCACAGGGACATCACCCCCTCCTCTCAGTAATACTGCCCGTCACAGGGCCCTCGCGCCCCCCTCTCAGTAACACTGCCCGTCACAGGGACATCACCCACTCCTCTCAGTAATACTGCTTGCCATAGGGCCCTCACCTGCCCCTCTCAGTTATGCACTGACTGACTGTCACAGGGCCCTCACCCCCTCCTCTCAGTAACACACTCCGTCACAGTGCCCTCAGACTGTCACAGAGCGCTCACCGCTCCGCTCAGTCACACTGCCATATACAGGGCCCTCACGTGCTCCTCTCAGTAACACTGCCTGTCACAGAACCCTCACGCGATCCTTTCAGTAACACTGCCCATCACAGGGACCTTACCCGCTCCTTTCAGTAACACTGCCTGTCACAGGGACCTTACCCGCTCCTCTCAGTAACACTGCCTGTCACAGGGCCCTCACCCGCTCCTTTCAATAACACTGCCCGTCACAGGGACCTTACCTGCTCCTCTCAGTAACACTGCCCGTCACAGGGACCTTACCTGCTCCTCTCAGTAACACTGACTGTCACAGGGCTCTCACCCGCTCCACTCAGTCACACTACCTGTTACAGTGCCCCTACCCGCTCCTCTCAGTAACACTGACTGTCACAGGGCCCTCACCCGCTCCTCTGTTACACTGACTGACTGTCACAGGGCCCTCACCCACTCGTCTCAGTAACACTGACTGATTGGAAAGGGCGCTCACCCACTCCTCTCAGTAACATCCCCTGACTGTCACTGGGCCCTCACCCGCTCCTCTCAGTAACACTGCCCGTCACAGCGCCCTCACCCACTCCTCTAAGTAACACAACTGTCACAGAGCCCTCACCCACTCCTCTCAGTAATACTGTCTGCCACAGGGCCCTCACCCCCTCCTCTCTTTAACACACTCCGCCACCGTGCCCTCACCCCCTCCTTTCAGTAACACTGCCAGTCACAGGGTGCTCACCCGTTGCCCTCAGTAACACTGACAGACTGTCACAGGGCCCTCACCCGCTCCTCTCAGTAACACTGCCCGTCACAGGGACCTTAGCCGTTCCTCTGAGTAAGACTGCCTGTCGCAGGGCCCTCACCCACTCCTCTCAGTAACACGGCCCGTCACAGGGCCCTCAACTGCTCCTCTTGGTAACTCTGACTATCTCCCGGCCTTAAACCCCTCCTCTCAGAATCACTGACTGAATGTGACAGGCCTCTCACTCCCTCCTCTCAGTAACACTGCCTGTCACAGAGCCCTCATCCGCTGTTCTGAGTAACACTGGCTGACTGTCACAGTGCCCTTACCTTGCCCACTTATCTGAATTAGAGACAATATCAATGTGGTTGCTTTATCAAGAACAAATACGGAGAGAAATTAATGTCACAATCAAAGTGAACTTGATTAGTAAGAGAATGTGATGGAATGTCTTTATTTATTTAATATAAGTATGTTATTACTGATTTTATGACCTGAAGTCACAGCCGTATTCAATCAGCTTCACTGTCTATATTTGCAACTCATTGACATAAAGTATTTAGTGACGTTCAAAATTGATCCCAATGTTTCCTAATCAGATTTTTTGAAAAGCCAGTGCCAGACTTTGTGAATAACAATACCTGACACCAGGTTCATAGCTAAAACAAAAGATTTTACAGTTTATGAACAATATAGTATCTTTTTTAAAAAAAGTTAAGCAAAAAGGTATTCTGACGAACGCCTATGACTTAAACATCATCTTTTTTGATTCTAGCCCCAATTCTAGCAAAGACAGAAAGACAGACAAACAGATTATAATTAAGGAATGTATCAAAGAGAAAAAACTAAATCAAGTGTAACTGGCCAGTTTACTGAACCAGACTGCATGATCTTTAAAATGGAAAGAACTGTGGATGCTGCAAATCAGGAACAAAAACAAAGCTGCTGGAAAAGCTCAGCAGGTCCAGCAGCATCTGTGAAGGAAAAAAAGAAGTAAGATTTCAGATCTGTTAACCCTTCTTCTGATCAGGTCTGAGGAAGGGCCACCAGATCTGACATCGTACCTCTTTTTTGCCTTCACAGATGTTTTCAGACCTGCTGAGCTTTTCCAGAAATTTTGTTTTTGTCCATCATCTAAAATCTCACAGTCAGATGAGATTGTATGTTAAGTTAAAATCTGAACAATCTACAGATGCTGTAAATCAGAAACAAAAACAGAAGTTGCTGTAAAAAACCAGCAGATCTGGCAGCATCTATGGAGAGAAAACAGAGTTAACATTTTGGGTCGTATTACCCTTCCTCAGAATTCCTTATTTCTAAGTGTCACAGGATCTGAAACGTTAATTCTAACTTCTGTCCATAGATGCTGCCAGACTCGCTGAGCATTTCCAGTAATTTCTGAGCTTCTGTCTTGGTTTCTGAAAACATTGAGCTATGCAAATACCTTTCAGTAGGCTTTGGGGGATATTTAATTATTACTTGTAACAGAGGACCTCTTAACTTAGAATAAGTTGATAATGGGAGGACAACCAGTTGGCAATCAAATCTCTGTCCTGTAGCTTTTGCAGGGACAATCCTTCTGATTTAAAGACAGTTCAATATTGGTTTCTCTTTGCTAATGACTCATCAATAGAGTTTTCTTGGAAGAAGAATTGACCTGCAATTAACATCCAGACCTAGCCTCATAAACAAATATCAAATTGTTTCTTCTTTTTTCACATAAGCTGCTGCTCACAGTCCAAAGGTCACTCTCAGCTCACAGTTCACAGCTCCAAACCAAAAATGATAATGAACTTAAGTACTAGGAGGAGTAAGACAATTCAGCTCCTTGAGCCCCGCTGTTTGATATGATTGTGGTTGATCTTATCTCTGCTGCAACTTCAGTTTCCTACCTGCTCTCCATAATTCTTGAACCCATTATGAACTCAAAAATCGTTCTATCTCCTCTTCAAATTTGCTCAATGTCACAGCCCTCCAATGCCTTCTCAGGGAGTGAATTCCAGAGATTCATGACCCTTCCAGTGTAGAAATTTTTCATCATCCCTTTAAACCTTCTTTCCCTATGCTAAAACTATGACCTCTTGTTCTATTGCCCGCATGAGGAACCATCCTTTCCACGTCAACTTTATCAATCTGCTTGAACATATTATATCCCTCAATTAGATCCCTTCTCATTGTTCTGAACACCTGAGAATGTAGGCCGAAACTACTCTGTCTGTCTTAAGACGCATTCTCGTCTCTGGAATCATCCTGGTGAACCTCCACTGGACTGCCTCCAATACAATGACATCTCTCCTTAAGTAAGGAGACCAGAACTGTACACAGGGCTCCAGGTGTGGACTCACTAATGCCTTGCATAGTTGCAGCGACCTTCTTTTGTATTTGTATACTCTCTTTCTTGAGCAACAAATGCCAAAATTCCATTTCCCTGCCTTAATACCTGCTGTACCTGCTTACTGAGTTTCTGTGATTCATAAAACTAAAAAAAATGAAGGTTTCAATGCTGTTAAAATGAAATCCATCCAAGTAAAATTAAAATAATGATAAGAGGACATTAATAGAAAATGAAAACATTTTTCTCTCTCTGGAGAGCAATATTGAACAGGCTTCACATAATAATGTTATTTGTGAGCTTGGATTCTATACTGGAGGAATGCTGCGCAAGTTTTAAGTTTGAATTGTCCACCTATACCGTGTGTAGTGAGAAGGACAAGACGTGGGTTTTAATCTAATAATTTTCTGTGTTCTTCTGTTATAAATATACATAGGCATCCGTTTGTGAGCATTTTCAGTAATTGAATACCACAGTAAAGAGAACGAAAATTTATCTCACCCTGGAATCTGAATTGTCCAGTATCACCATCAACTGGGATCATAACACTTGTCATTTCAAAGGCCAAACCTGATATTACCACTCGATTCCTCAACTAAAATGGAATTTGATTCATTCAGTTGTCATACATGAATGACCTTGATAGTGTGTTGTAAATTATAAAGTGAAACAAAATAGCCCTTCACCATTTTTCTTGTAAAGCAAATCCATCATATTCGATTGTTGTAGTGGTATAAAACACTAGTAAGTCACACATTGCAAAGTCCTCCTGAATGTGAGCCAGACATTTACATAGATCTGTGGTTAACCTCAAGAGGCAACCCAATCTTGTATTTGTTTCCTTTTTAGGCCACTTTTCTGACAACAAAGACTTCACCAGTCTCCTTAAACAGCTGAGATCAGACTAATTACAAAGCTCTATTTTGTCCATAACCTACCCTTGATCAATGCTAAAGAAGATACACTAGCATTTAAATAAAATTGTATTTATAGAGTCAGAGAGTGATACAACACGAAACAGACCTTTCAGTCCAATTAGTCCATGCTGACCATAATCCCAAACTAAAGTAGTCCTGCCTGCCTCCTGCGCTCGGCCATATCCCTCCATTCATGTACTTACCTGGATGTCTTTTAAATAGTGAAACTGTACCCGCATCCACCAATTCTTCTGGAAGTTCATTCCACATATGAACAATCCTCTGTATAAAAATATTGCCCCTCGTTTCCTTTTTAAATCTTTCTCCTCTCATCTTAAAACTATGCCCCATAGTTTTGAAATCCTCCACAGTAGGGAAAAGACATTTGGCGTTCACCTTATCTAGATCCCTCATTATTTTATAAACATTCATCGGGTGACCCCGAAACCTCCTAAGATGCAGTGAAAAAAGCCCCAGTCTATTCTCACCTTAAATCTCAAAACCTCCATTTCTGGCAACATCCTGGTAATTCTTTTCTGAACCCTCTCCAGCTTAATAATATCCTTCCTTGAACACCGACCAGAATTGGACACAACAGTTTAGAAGAGGCCTCACCAATATCCTGTACAACTTCAACATGGCATTCCAACTCTTCTCCTCAAAGGTCTGAGTCATGAAACACCTTCTTAACTACCGAAAGAACTACAGATGCTGTAAATCGCGAACAAAAACAAAGTTGCTGTCAAATCTCAGGAAGTCTGGCAGCTTCTTTGAAGGAAAAAACAAAGTTAACGTTTCGGGTCTGGTGACCTTTCCTCAAAACTGGCATTTCCCCTCTTTGCTGTCCACTGTACCACCGATTTTGGTATCATCTGCAAACTTACTAACCAGGCCTTCTATATCCTCATCTAAATCATTTATATAAATGACAACCAAAAGCAGACCCAGCAATGATCCCTGTGGAACACCGCTGGCAACAGGCCTCCAGTATGGAAAACTTCCTTGCATCACCACTCTCCATCTCCTGCCTTTTATCCAATTTTGTTTAGTTTCTACTTAATTAATATTCCAGTAATAAACATCCCTGATGAGCTGCGGAACGGTCACCGCACCCGAAACGTTAACGCTGTTTTTGTTTTCCATCACAGATGTTGCCAGACCCGGTGAGCTATTCCAGCAACTTTGTTTTAGTTCCTGATGAGCTGCGACTTTGTACTTGACTGATTTCCAACATCAAAAGTTCTAAAGGTTGGAAGAGATTGGTTTACCTTGACTTCCTAGCTTGAAAATGTGCCTTTTATGCAAAGAAACTGTACTCTGGGACAGTGGTTTTTCAGATTTACCTGCAGGTCCAGCTGTGAATCGGAGTTGAAGTAGTTGCAAGCACTGATGAATAGGCAGCTATTTAGCCTCTGGATGGAATCCTGTGGAAGCGACGAGGGTCTAGGTCATTGACTCGAGAACTGATGAGGGAACGGCTTGCCCCAACCAGCTTCCCTTCAGGGGAACGCCAGCCTCAGGTCGCTCCCCTCAAGGGGTATGTCATCCTGACCTTGCTCCTCTCATGCGTAGGCAGCTACATCTTTCTCCCCTCTGGCACATAATAGACCGGTGGAAAACCTGGTGGGATGTCACTTTCCATGAGCGGTTGGCTAACCAGAACCCAGCATGTGTACTAAGCAGCAGTGTCACTTGGGAGGTGATGATCTCTGTTACCATTGGCAACCAACCTACGATTATTGCTCGATCTCGGACCAGGATTGAGTGAAACACCATTAGCACGCCACTTCCCCTTCTTGATGTTGCACATTGAATGCCTTTGAAAGCCTGTTACATTTCTTAATGGTGACTCCCCTGCCCACTGTTGACTCAATACCAGTTGTTGTGGGATGATGTATGTGTACGTCAGTTGCTCAATTGGGGACTTTAACTCGCAATGAAGTTGGGAAGTTATGCACAAGTCTTCTCACCATGGATTTAATCTGGCTCTAAGCAGAATTGTAGGTGGTGCCATCCTTCCACCTGATTAAATGTCCTCTATTTTCAAACTTGCCACAAGGGAAAGTACAAAATCCCGCTGTTTTTGTTATCAATTCATGGTTTTTAATTTTGCAATCAGTGTCGTAAGCAGCAGATTAGTTCAGTCCTTGTGAAATTGAAGGCAATGCAACACTTTAATTGGTCACTTTTTAACATGGCAGGTTCTCAGACTGAGGAAATGGTGAATGTTGTTGATCTTTAATGCAATATAATGGAGGAGAGAAAAATCTGGACTATAGAGCCCACAGGAAGAAAATTATAATCTGTCAGTGCTGCCTCCATTAGAACAATGCCAAGTAAATACCCGTCCCCATATCGAACAATAGAAGTTTCCTGCATATCAGAACATACCCATTGAGTGGGGAACTGATGAATAATGCAGGAGCACCATCGGATTGAAATACTTTTATTCTAAGAATTTCAGAACATGCTGGGATTTTTATAGCAAGCAATACTTGTGATGGAATATTCTTTTAATGTCAAAATGCTGCAACAGTTTGGAAGAACCAATATTAAATGGATATTATTGCAGATAATATATGTGAATTAAATAAAATTGTTTGCTTAAAGTATTTTGTAATTCGAATTGAATGTCGCATTTTTGTATCTTAGTTGTCTTCTGTTTCTAATTTTTCTTATTTTTATAGAGCAGGTATTGTCCTGGTCACTTGTAATGCTGCCAATTCAAGATTAACTACATGGATGGTCTCTATCAGTTGCTTAATCCCCGATGTCAGTTTGCAATCCTGAATCCAAGATTGTCACTTCATCTTTCAATTCTGTGTATAATCAAAGTCTGAGATCAACAGCTTTCATTTTACTATCTGGAAGTCAATCAGTGCAGATTTTGTTTGTAAACAAGCGTTCTGTATGTAAAACTGCTTCGTTTAATTAGATTAGTTAGTTAAGATTCATTTTAATGAAATGAATCATAACTAAGCTTCATCTCTTCCTCATTCTGATTCTGAACACATGGTATGTCACGCAATGGCAATTCAATTTTGCATTGGTGCCGGTTCAAACCATGTGTTTTCCAACTACAGATTGATACAGATGAAATTGTACCATTTCCTTTTTAGTACCATTCTCACCATACAGTGTTTCTGTTCATTACGTTTCTGTGCACAGTTCTGAACCAGTCCCCTTGCCCCTGAGCTTGCCAAATGTCTCAATGTTGTCATGACATTGTCAAAGAATTCATTCCTTGGTAGATTCAGAGATAAATTAATGTAACCTAGTATGTGTTAATGCCTCTGCTGTAATCGGGCGAAACACTCAGGCCATTGTCTTAATTTTTCTCTCTTGTATTTATATTGAAATGTTGACCATGCCATTTGCTCCACTTACTGGAATTGGACTTGTTACAGAAGTGCTGAACGTCAACTTGCCAAATACAATTGGATGAAAAGTATGAGGCCAATCAGTCTCTTGAAACACTTTCTCTATGCAATCAACATAACAACATTCATTGACAATGAAAAATTACGTACGTGCTTCAGAAGATTAGATTTGAAACAGAGATTTGTGAATATGAATGGAGCTATATATGTCCCCATCTCAGGCACCAACCTCAAGTTCACCTGGACTATCTACAACACCTCTGTCACCTTCCTGGACCTCTCTGTCTCCATCTCAGGTAACCACCCAGAAACCGATATCCATTTCAAGCCCACCAACTCCCACAGCTACTTAGAATACACCACCTCCCACCCACCTTCCTGCAAAAATTCCATCCCCTATTCCCAATTCCTTCACCTCCGCCTCATCTGCTCCCAGGATGAGGCATTCCATTCCCGTACACGTCAGATGTCCTTGTTTTTCAACGACCGCAACCCCCCACCCCCCCACCCAACCACACACAGTGGTCAAGAACCATGTCTCCCACATTTCCTGCAACTCATCCCTCACACCTCATCCCCGCAATAAGCACCAAAAGAGAACCCCCTCATCCTCTCATACCACCCTACCAACCTCTGGATACAACGCATCATCCTCCAACACTTCCACCATCTGCAATCTGACCTCACCACCAAAGACATTTTTCCATCCCCACCCTTGTCTACTTTCTGGAGAGACCACTCTCTCCATGACTCCCTTGTTGGCTCCACGCTTCCCTCCAACCCCACCACACCCGACATTTTCCCTGCAACTGCAGGAAGTGCTACACGTGCCCCCATACCTCCTCCCTCACCCCCATCCCAGGCCCCAAGAAGACTTTCCACATCAAGCAGATGTTCAACTGCACATCTACCAATCTGGTATACTGCATCCGCTGTACCCGTTGTGGACTCCTCAACATCGGGGAAACCAAGGAGAGACTTGGGTGTTCTGCAAAGCAGTCCCTATGCTCGGTTCACAACAAACAACTGCACCTCCCAGTCGCGAACAATTTCAACTTCCCCTCCTATTCCTTCGACGACATGTCCATCCTGGGCCTCCTGCAGTGCCACAACAATGCCACCCGAAGGTTGCAGCAACAGCAACTCATATTCTGCTTGGGAACCCTGCAGCCCAATAATATCAATGTGGATTTCACAAGCTTCAAAATCTCCCCTCCCCCTACTGCATCCCAAAACAAGCCCAGCTCGTCCCCGCCTCCCTCACCTGTTCTTTCTCTCACCTATCCCCTCCTCCCACCTCAAACCACACCCCCATTTCCTTCCTACTAACCTCACCCCTTGACCTGTCCATCCTCCCCGGACTGTCCTATCCTCTCCCTACCACCCCACCCACACTCACCTCTACTAGCTCCACCTCTTCAACTTGTCTGTCTCCTCTCCAACTATCTTCCCCTCTATCCATCTTCGATCCACCTCCCCCTCTCTCCCTATTTAGTTCAGAATCCTCTCCCCCTCCCCCTTTTCTGATGAGGGGTCTCGGCCCAACATGTAAGCTTTTGTGCTCCTAAGATGCTGCTTGGCCTGTTGCGTTCATCCAGCTGCACACTTTGTTATCTCTATATCTCGTAACAACCTCATTGAGTGAGTTCTAGAGCGAATTGTGCAGGGTAGACTTAGGGTTTATCATTCTAACTTGCCAGTCCTGAAAGATGAAACTTGGTTTGTGTTGGATGTTTGTTTTAATAGCTATGAAAGATATCCTGAAAGGATATGTCAAATCTTTTGTTGAGAATTTTACCCATTTAGTCGCTCTAATCTTTTTCCTTTTTTAAAGTTTCCTTGGTAGTCATAAATTTCAAATATCTGCACAATTTTATTTGGCTTTGTATTGGTTCTCTGAGATTTTCTGTTAATGGCTCCATGACCTGCTAGCTCATTACAGAATTTATCATTGATGTGCCTGTAACAAAATCTTTAGTCTTATACTATATATTCCCAATTTCAGGATAAAGTCCAGAGAGACCTTTTAAAGGAAAGGGGTTTCGAAAGAAAACTTCAGTTCCAACGATCAAAGTCATGAATAGTTGATAAATTATTTGCATTTCATATTTCCAGAACCTAACCCGGAAGAGAGAGCCCAGAGAATTGCCAAAGCTGTCCTCAAACAGTCAACAGAAGTGAAGGAAAATTGGGAGCAATTGAAAATCCATGCAAGCAACTGGCAGAAACAGGTGGAAAAGGCATTGGAGAAACTTCAAGAACTGCAGAAAGCTCTGGATGATCTTGAGGCTCGTGATAACAGCTGAGGGGGTCCACACTGATTGGCAACCTGTGGGTGACCTGCTTATTGACTCATTGCAGGATCACATTGATAAAACCAAAATAAGTGCAATTACATTGCACTTCACTTATGAACAGATGTAACTGCAATGTTGTATCGAGACGATCAGTAATATGAGTACTTAAGTAATATTGATTGAATGGTTGTTAACTTAATTTGAAAATTAAAACTTAGTTGAGCATGCCTTCTGATGATATCACATCGGTAATATTAGTATAATTGAGGATTCTATTAGTCAGTGACATCAGCTGAGTTATCTGCTTGTTGCTATGTTATCAGGATTAAAGGTAAAGTCTTAGCACGCCATTTGGCCACTCCTTAGAGAGAGACAACTGGTTATGATTTAACCTGAAGATCACCATGCCTCGGGCAAGTAGAGGGGTTGAGGCAAAGATCCTTTGTGGTAAGCTCACTGGTGTGGCAATTGAGCCCTCTCTGCAGGGCATCACTTTGCATCACAAACCAACCGTTCAGCCAACTGAATTTGAATGGAGCTTAGGATTGTAGAGTAATCCATGCAATTGTATTTTTTTGAATGAATGTTTCTAACTGGGACTCTCTCACTGGCAAACTTTTTAAAAGCCAGCTCAGCCATACAGGTTAGATGAGTTCCTGATCTCAGCTGAATTTTTTGATCTGGGGTGGGTCAGCGTTAGGAGTTCAGTGATTGGAATGAATTCTCATTAAATTAGCGAGAGGGATACTACACGTGAATAGACCGATGTTTTGAAAAGAGGATGAGATACGAGCAAAAGTTTAATTGATGGAGAAGACCAGCCACAATCATCATCAACGGTGGAGCAGGCTTGAGCAGCCATGCAACATTGTGCTGCCGCTATTTGACTTGCTCCGTGAAGAGGAAGGAAAAGGGTCAAAGTTTCAAAAATGCTGAAGACCACATCATTCTACAACCTCAAAATTTGATTGTGTTCAGCATATTATCACTACTGGTACCCCTCTTTCCTGGTCTATCATCTCAGCAGCTCTACTCTGCCCAAAAGCTGGTTACCAGTGACATTTTTGAAGGCTCTTCCCAAGTCTGAAAATCATTTTTGTTACGTAGAATCAGAGTTGGCGTGTGGAAGGAGGTCTTCTGGCATATCATAGCTCTTTGAAATAACTCCCCAATTCATCCCTGTCTGCTGTGCAATGTCTTCAACCACTTTATATCTCTTTAATGGAGGCAAAGTTTTGAAGGCATCTGAAAGGAGTATTAACGATCCCAGAATACAACTGAGCCTTATTAAGTTCTTAGTTCTGATGATCAAGAGCTTGATCAAAGAGGATTGTTTTAAAAAGTGCCTTAAAAGAGGAAAGGTACAGCGGCGAAGAGGTGGAGGAAGTCTCTTGTTGGGTTTGAAGCCTACACAATTAAATGTTTGACAACCAGTAGTGGGCCATTTAAAATCAAGAGTGGGCAAGAGGACATAATTAGACGAGTGCAGATATCCTGAAGTATGGTTGGACTGGTGGAGATTACCAAAATAGCGATAGGCGTAGCCAAGGAACGATGTGTAAACAAAAATGAGAATTTAATAAATTTACTGTTAATAGTATCAGTGAGTTAGAAAGTACGGAGAATAGGATTTGTTTCAAGATGAGACTCAGGCAGTGGAGTTTTAGATGACCTCATAACACTCTTGGTCACCTGTAGAGAGTTATTATCTGACACTCCACTCAAGCCAATTCTATGATCTTTTGATCTTTCTGCTTATAAATTGTGTGTCTGTGTGGTCACCTCACTAACTGCACCTGGTGAAGGTGGCTGCACTCCAAAAGCTTGTGTGATTTCAAATGAACCAGTTGGACGACAAGCTGGTGTCATGTGACTTCTGACTTCAAACAGTTATAGAATATGTTTTCAATCCTACCTTGACTTGATAATAAGACATCTTCCTAAAATTTATAAAATGAGAAGTATGTCTAACCCTGAGCCTTAGAGTGTTTTAGATGCCATGGGCAAATGTGAGACTCCAGCAGGGAATGCATTGGAATTGTCAGGTCCAGAAGTGAAGTAGTTCCAGATGAAGGTTTCACTGCTAATGAGCCAAGACAAGAGACAGGTAGAGAGTATTAAAAAGATGTAAAGAGACAGCTTTAGGGATTGCATGAATGTGTGGTCGGACCACAAACAGTGGTCTTCCCAGTTTTAAATTGTTGTCTCCACATCGTTCCGCAACTTCATGTTCTGTTCAAAGGGCATTACTGACAAGAACGCAGAAGTTAGCTTGTCAATATATCTTGATTTTTCCACCATGTTCTCCAATTATGAACACCACATGTGCACTGTACAAAGTGAACCATTCAAACCTTAAAAGGAAATGTTCAAATTGTGGAATATAAAGTTAAATTTATTTTGTTGAAAATTTAAATAAATTACATGAGGGTTTGACCAAGACCGAAAGGAATTAGATGGAACACCAGCTGAATAAAACAAGCAGTAGTAAGGTGGTATTAGCTGGATGTTCCTGAAGAAAGAGAACGCAGCCAACCTTTCTTCCATAAGGGGGATTAATTGTGTGGTGTCAGACACAGTTCCTTCTGTCTTTACTGTCTGACTGTACTATGGTTGTAATATTTCCTTTTTAAAAGGCTCAGGGTTAGACATATTTCTCATTTTATAAATTTTAGGAAGTTGTCTTATTATCAAGTCAAGGTAGGATTGAAAACATATTCTATAACTGTTTGAAGTCAGAAGTCACATGACACCAGTTTGTCGTCCAACAGGCTCATTTCAAGTCACACAAGCTTTTGGAGTGCAGCCCCTTCATCAGGTGCAGTTAGTGAGGTGACCACACAGACACACAGTTTATAAGCAGAAAGATCAAAAGATCATAGAATTGGCCTGAGTGGAGTGTCAGATAATAACTCTCTACAGGTGACCAAGAGTGTTAGAGGCAAGTAAAGTGTTTATGAAGTCAATGTCAGTGCTGTGCTGTCATGATAATCGGGCAGCGCAACAGGAATGTACAAAAGGTGACATCTCAGGTCAGACTCTGACTTGTAGTTTAGAGGCTTGTGTTCAGAATCTGTCTTAGAGTTTTAAGCTTTATTTCCAAAGCAGGAATTTATAAGATACCACACTGACTGTAACTACAAGTTGTGTGTTTCTTCAACAAAACATCTGCAAATAAACAGACATCCTGGATGAAGACTTATTATCTGACACTCCACTCACACCAGTTGTATGATCTTTTGATCTGTTTGCTTATAAATTGAGTGTCTGTGTGTTTTCCTCTCTGACTGCACCTGATGAAGGGACTGCATTCCAAAAGCTTGTGTGATTTCAAATAAACCTGTCAGATTATAACCTGATGCCATGTGGCTTCTGACTTTGTCCATCCCAGTCCAACACCAGCACCTCCATATTGTAAGTGTTTGGAACTAAGTCAGTGCAACAGGTATATGTCGAACATTTGACTTCGGAAGGATGCCTCGTGTCGACAAATTCATTAATAACAAAGGATTTCTCCATTATGCCATCTATTGTAACATGCTACGTCTCACAGTCATAATGAAAGGATGCCCACTTCAATTTAGCAGCGCCAAGAACAGTTATGGACATTTTTAGCATGGGAGGAGGCCATTCAGCCTATTTTATCTGTACCAGCTCTCTCCCAGAGCAACAAAATTAATCCTTTTCTCGAACTCATTCCACCTATTTCACAGAATTGAAATATATAGGTACATACTTAGGACATTTTAACATCAAGTGAGCAGTTCTCGCACTTCACCTTGTCACTAAAAATTGAAAACGTGACTTACAAAGAGAGAGTTTATTTTGTTCTGTTGTGATGATGAAGAAGATGCAAGTCAAAGTGCTGGAACTGGCCTCTTGAACTTAGAAACTTTTAAATGTGTATAAAATGAATTCTGTGCGCATCTACTAAAAGCAGCTTTATGGAAGGAAAAGGGTACCAAAGAAGATTTGGTGTATTGTACTTTACCCTATTATACTCCAACCTGTGAAAACAGAACTCTACGACTGTGAGTGTTGCGTTCTGAGAGGTTGCTATCTTGTTTGAATTTACATTGCTCAGTAGAGGCCTATTTTCCCAACAGCAAAATTGGTAATCCAGAAAGAAATGGATATTGGTTTCTCGCATTTGTTAGCTCTAAGTGTCTGTGTAAAGTTTGAGTACAGTTTCCTTCTGTACAGGTGCTTAACCTGCTTTTACAGTTTGAACATTTATTATGCTAATGAAAATTTTTTGAATGGTTTCACCTCCAGTTTTCTTCTTTATGCCTATTTGGTATTTTTTCAGGGTAAGGATGACCTGCAAAATCTTTCATTGGGTTTTGAAAGACATCAGCCTTTATTTTAGAGAGATAATGGGAACTGCAGATGCTCGAGAATGCGAGATAACAACGTGTGGAGCTGGATGAACACAGCAGGCCAAGCAGCATCTCAGGAGCCCAAAATCTGACGTTTCGGGCCTCGACCCTTCATCAGAAAAGGGGGAGGTGGAGAGGGTTCTGAAATAAATAGGGAGAGGGGGGAGGCGAATTGAAGATGGATAGAGGAGAAGATGGTGGAGAGGAGAGTATGGGTGGGGAGGTAGGGAGGGGTTAGGTCAGTCTGGGGAGGCCGGACAGGTCAAGGGGGCGGGATGAGGTTCGTAGGTAAGAAATGGGGGTGCAGCATGAGGTGGGGGGTGCAGATAGGTGAGAGGAAGAATAGGTTAGGGAGGCAGGGACGAGCTGGGCTGATTTTGGGATGCAGTGGGAGGATGGGAGATTTTGAAGCTTGTGAAATCCACATTGATACCATTGGGCTGCAGGGTTCCCAAGCGGACGATGAGTTGCTGTTCCTGCAGCCTTCGGGTGGCATCATTATGGCACTGCAGGAGGCCCAGGATGGACATGTCATCTAAGGATTGGGAGGGGGAGTTGAAATGGTTCGTGACAGGGAGGTGCAGTTGTTTCTTGCAAACTGAGCATAGGTGTTCTGCAATGCAGTCCCCAAGCCTCCGCATCGTTTCCCCAATGCAGAGGAAGCCACAACGGGTACAGCGGATGTTTTGGATGTTTCTTAAGCATTGATTTTCATTCAAAGTTGGTTGGATTTTGCTGAAGCAATAGACATAACTCACTCTGACGTAGACAATGCCAGAGATAACATTTCGGGTCCTGTGACCCTTCCTCAGATCTCACTCTTCACTGATGCTGCCAGACCTGCTGAGCTTTTCCAGCAACTTCTGCTTTTGTTCCTGATTTACAGTGCCCACAGTTCTTTTGTTTTTTATGACACAGACAAAACTTGATCTCTGCAGGTAGCATGATGCTGCATTCTCCAACTTCCCTGTCTTTTTGTGATGTAATATTGTCTTTTTAGGGCAGAAGTGGCTTTTTTTTTGTTTGTTTTAACTTCTGCACATACTTTCTTTGCAGGTTAAAAGTCTATACCTTTTTCAGTTCACTGCAGTGCTGCATAATGAAGACATTCAACATTCTTTTTTTAAAAAAGCAGAAAATCAGTGTTGTTTGTTTTCCAAAATGTGATGTGCAAGTGCAACACTTAACAGTGTGTTCATCAAACTATTGTTTCCTTTGATCTTTGTGTTGCAGAAATTTCTAGAACCATTTCATATATATTTTTCTTGATATATTTTAGCAGCTTTCCTGGAGCAAGTCTGTTTTCCTCAGGATGAGATGACTTTCAGACATACTTCCTTTATTGTGAGATTTAATTGGGGTAAAATGAGGAGGATTTTTATTCACTGAGACACACATGACTATATATTGAAAGCATTGGAAAATGCATCCTGTGAGGACTGTCATGTTATCTGGTGTTTGTACCAGGCTTTCTGATTAACTGCAAGTGATTAAGGATGCTAATGGATGCTATATGTTATTACAAAAGGAAATGAACGTACAAGTAAGGATTTTGTGCCACAGTTACACATAGCATTGAAGCCGTACCTCAATTATGGCATATAATATAAGTTGCCTCATTTAAGGAGGCAGTTCAGATTTAGGTTTACAAGAACAATACTTGCAATTAATGGGTTGTCTTATGAAGTAAGATCAGAAGGACTGGGAAGGAATTAGAAGGACCTCCTCACCTATACTCTCCTCTCTACCTATCTTCTTTTCTCTCTATCTTCAGTCTGCCTCCCCCTCTCTCCCTATTTATTCCAGTTCCCTCCCCCCATCCCCCTCTCTGATGAAGGGTCTAGGCCCGAGACATCAGCTTTTGAGCTCCTGAGATGCTGCTTGGCCTGCTGTGTTCATCCAGCTCCACACTTTGTTATCTTAGAAGGACTGGACTTGTTTTTGCTGAAATTGAGAAGAGTAAGGAGGTGATTTCCTTGAACAATATATGATTCTGAATGGTCTTCACAAGGAATATGTAGAAAGATTTTTCCTATACTTTGGCGAGCGCAGAACGAGGGACACATGCAAAATTTGAAGTTGCCACTCAAGGACAGATGAGCAGAGCATTTTTTCTCTCATCGACACTGTTACTTTTAGCTCGAAATCTTCATTAATTGAATGTCATTTCCAGCAGATGCTTTTGTATTTTGTATTTAATATTAGGATGTTAGTTTTAACTTAATTTCTTATTAACATTTAATCATTAATTTCAGGATGTTTCTCAGATTTTATATGCTTCCTCTCCATTAGGCTTTTAAAGAAGAAATTGCCCCAGTGAAACAAGAAGTCAAAATATGAAATGATCTGGCCAATCAGTTATCTCCACTTGATGTCTCTTTATCTCCAAGGATTTCTCATCAGCTTGATGACCGAAATATGAGGTGGAAATTCATACAGGTAACAGTGAAAACATTTTCAAAGCCAGCCAATCTGTTGTAGAAAGCATGTACAAATAATTTGGCTTCAAACAGATGAGCAAGATAAAGAACCCTTTCAATTTAAGCAAGCAATTAATATTTTATTATCATGGTTTATAAAGTTATTCAATTTTATAATATTTCTTTTTCAAAAATACAATGTTCTGGTCTGCAGTCTGCACTTTAGAATGTATTCGCAAAACAAAATCCAAATAGTGAGAGATGTGAGCATCCAAACCACAGTCTGAAATGGTTCAGGACTGGACAATTTGAATATATTCAGGATGAAGCTGCAGGTAGCAGATATTTTTCCCGATCCATCTAAAAGAATTTGGAATTGGAACATTGTGATAACTGCTGTGCACTTCAGTATTATGTATTGTTTCATATATTTTAAGTCCCTGAGAAAGACAAACTTTAATGAATTACAACAAAGATATACTTGATGCATTGAAGGGAAGAACAACATAAAATTTTATGAACTGCATGTATTTCTTTCAATTGAGCAGATTTTGATTGATGTCAGCAAAGTAGTACATGAAAATTTCCTTTATCCCATAAAGCCTCATGAAATGTTTTATTGAGCAAATAATTTCAGTCTTGTTCTGTGTCAGTAGCTCGCTTGGCCATGTAGCACAATAAAACTCCTTACTGGTTCTAGAAAGCAGACAAAAACATAAGAAATAGCACCAGGATCTGGATGTTCTACCTCTCGACCCTGCCTCACCATCCTATAAGAACATGGCTGACCGCCCCAGGATTCAACTCCTCTTCCATACCAGCTTCTCAGAGCCCTCAACTTCTCTATTTCAAAAATCTTATCGACCACCTTCTTTAAATACTTTCAGTGATCTACCTTTCACAATTCTCTTGTATTCTAAACAATCACTACCTGCTGAAAGAAGAAATTCCTTTGCATCTCAGGTTTCAATAAATGTTCCCTTCTTCTGTAACTATGTCGCTGAGTTTGAGATTTCCACACTAATGGAAACATTGTCTTCACATCTAGCCTGTCAAGCCCTCTCAAAATTTTGTGTTTCAGTAAGATCACCCCTCATTCTTCTAAACTTGAATGAATAAAGACCTTCTGTGTAACCATTCTTGATAAATCATGATCCGATGAATCAGCCCGGTGAATCTCTTTTGAACTGCTTCCCATGGCTGTGTATTCTTTCTTGTATTTCTCCAAGTGTGACCTCCTCAATAGCCTGATCAGTTGCAAAAAAGCTTCCCCATTTTTGAACTAAAACCTCCTTACAATAAAGGCCAAAATTCCATTTGCCTTCTAAATTACTTGCATCACCATAATCATGGCTCACACCAACTCCAACCTACCAAAGTGCTTTGATCCTCTGCAATTCACCTACCACTGCAACAGGTCTACAGCTGATCCCTGGCCTGACAGTCATCCTTGGAATGTCTGGATAACAAGGATACCTACATCAGGCTGTTACTTATTGATCAGAGCTCCACCTTCCACACTGTAATTCCAAACAAACTCCTCTCTGAACTCTGAGACCTCGGCCTCAGCATCCCTCTGTGTAACAGGATTCTCGACTTCCTGACCCAGAGACCGCAATCAGTAAGGATAGGTGACAACACTTCCTCCACCGTAAGCCTCAACGCCGGTGCCCAGCAAAGCTGCATACTCAGGCCCCTACTCTATACTCCTTATGCAATCATGACTGTGTGGTCCCAACTCTATTTATAATTTTGCTGATGACGCTTCCATTGTCGGTCGGACCTCAAACAACAATAAGTGAGATTACAGGAAAAACAATTGAGTGCTTGCTGGCATGATGGAAAGATAACAGTCTCTCCATCAACATAAGCAAAATGAAGGAGCTGGTCATTGATTTCAGGAAGCTTCTGTCTGCAGCAATGGTGCTGAAGTGGAGATGGTTGACAGTGTCAAGTTCCTGGGAATGTTGCTCACCAACAATCTGTCCTGGTCTACCCATGTCGACGCAATGGTCAAGGTGGCTAAGGAAATTCAGCATGTCCATGAGGACCCTACCTATTTTTGTAGATGCATCCTATCTGGATGCATCACTGTGTGGTATGGCAGTTGCTGTTCCCAAGACTGCAAGAAGCTGAAGAGAATCATGAGCACAGCCCAATCCGTCACGCAAACTAGCCTTCCATCCATTGACTCCATCCACACTTCCCACTGCCTTGGGAAAACAACCAACATAATCAAAATACCCCCTCACTCTGGTTATACTCTCTTCCGTCCTCTTCTGTCAGGCAGAGGACATCAGTTTGAAAACGCGTACAAATAGATTTAAGAACAGCCTCTATTCTGTTGTGACTTTTGAACGGACCTCTCAAATGTTAATTCTGATCTCTCTCTATCAGCATCTTCTCTGTGGCTGTAACACTGTATTCTGCACGTTGTACGGTATGATTTGCCTCTACAGCATGCAAATCAACACTTTTCACAGTATCTGAGTACATGTGACAGCAATAAATCAATCAGTCACCTGCATGCTAGTATGTGTTTCATGGACTACAGCATCCAAGTCCCCTAACCTGCAATTTTTTAGAGTCTTCCCCCTATTTAAGTAATAGTCTGTCTTTTGATTCTTCCTACCAAAGTGTACTTTCCTACATTAAACTCTATCTGCCAACTTTTTCCGACTTGCTCAACCTGTCTATCCCCTTGCAGATTCTTTGTCCTCATGAGAACATTCCCTCCCACTATTTTTGTAGCATCAGCAAATTTGGATGGATTTATGCCTTGTCCCCTCCTCTCAGTTATGAATGTAGATAGTAAATAATTGTAGTCCTCGGACTGATCCGTGTGGCACTCCACGAGTTATGGCTTTCTGGCCTGATAAAGATGGTGGTTAGAAAATAATTGGCTGAACCATTGAAATGAAAAATGTGAAAAAAATATGCATTTTCGTTGTTTGTGAAATTGTCAAATTGTTGATAAAATATAAATATTACTGTAGTTCTTGATGAATACAGTTTATCATTGAGCTTTATGAAAATTCTGAATATAGTTCATGATTTATGATAGCATCAGTTTTCATGCATCTTTATCTGAGAATTCAGATTTTTTTGTCAAAAATTGTGCTGTGCCACACATGATATTTGCTAAATCTGTCCTGTCCCAGCAGTTCAACTTGTTCAGTTTTGACATTACTTTTGTAAGGACCCCACAGTTGAGCTACCTTGCGTTGATAGCTCACTACACACTTCTTGCAGTAAAACAAATGCTCCTCAGACCAAACTTTGGAACCCCGCCCATGGCCAACGACCTCATTGCTCCGCCCACAACCTCCACAGCCAGCAACCCCAGAGGAGACAGCCACACCGAGCCCTGCCGCATCTTCACCATCCCCCCGGACCTCCCACTGACTGAGGACGAACGGTCAGTCCTTAGTAAGGGGCTCACCTTTGTCCCCCTACAACCACACATCAACGAATACTAGTCACAGTTGGACATAGAGCAGTTTTTCCGCCGTCTTCGCCTCCATGCCTACTTCTTCAACCGGGAACCTAACCCTCCCTCCACTGACCCCTTCACCCGCTTCCAACACAAGTCCTCCTCCTGGACACCACCCCCAGGCCTCCTACCCTCCCTCAACCTCTTCATTTCCAACTGCCGTCGAGACATTAACCGCCTCAACCTCTCCACCCCTCTCACCCACTCCAACCTCTCCCCCGCAGAACGGGCAGCCCTCCGCTCCCTCCACTCCAACCCCAACCTCACCATCAAACCCACAGACAAGGGTGGCGCAGTGGTAGTATGGCGCACTGACCTCTACATCGCCGAGGCCAGACGCCAACTCTCCGACACCACCTCCTACCGCCCCCTCGATCATGACCCCAAACCCGAGCACCAAACCATCATCTCCAACACCATTCACGACCTCATCACCTCAGGGGACCTCCCACCCACAGCCTCCAACCTCATTGTTCCCCAACCCCGCACGGCCCGTTTCTATCTCCTTCCCAAAATCCACAAACCTGCCTGCCCTGGTCGACCCATCGTGTCAGCCTGCTTCTGCCCCACCGAACTCATCTCCACCTATCTGGACTCCATTTTCTCCCCTTTGGTCCAGGAACTCCCCACCTACGTCCGTGACACCACCCACGCCCTCCACCTCCTCCAGGACTTCCAATTCCCTGGCCCCCAACACCTCATATTCACCATGGACGTCCAGTCCCTATACACCTGCATTCCACATGCAGATGGCCTCAAGGCCCCCGCTTCTTCCGGTCCCGCAGGCCCGACCAATCCCCCTCCACCGACACTCTCATCCGCCTAGCTGAACTCGTCCTCACCCTCAACAACTTCTCTTTTGACTCCTCCCACTTCCTACAGACTAAGGGGGTGGCCATGGGCACCTGCATGGGCCCCAGCTATGCCTGCCTCTTTGTAGGTTACGTGGAACAGTCCCTCTTCCGCACCTACACAGGCCCCAAACCCCACCTCTTCCTCCGGTACATTGATGACTGTATCGGCGCCGCCTCTTGCTCCCCAGAGGAGCTCGAACAGTTCATCCACTTCACCAACACCTTCCACCCCAACCTTCAGTTCACCTGTGCCATCTACAGCACATCCCTCACCTTCCTGGACCTCTCAGTCTCCATCTCAGGCAACCAGCTTGTAACTGATGTCCATTTCAAGCCCACTGACTCCCACAGCTACCTAGAATACACCTCCTCCCACCCACCCTCCTGCAAAAATTCCATCCCCTATTCCCAATTCCTCCGCCTCCGCCGCATCTGCTCCCATGATAAGACATTCCACTCCCGCACATCCCAGATGTCTAAGTTCTTCAAGGACCGCAACTTTCCCCCCACAGTGATCGAGAATGCCCTTGACCGCATCTCCCGTATTTCCCGCTACACATCCCTCACACCCCGCCCCCGCCACAACCGCCCTAAGAGGATCCCCCTCATTCTCACACACCCCCCTACCAACCTCCGGATACAACGCATCACCCTCCGACACTTTCGCCATTTACAATCCGACCCCACCACCCAAGACATTTTTCCATCCCCACCCCTGTCTGCTTTCCGGAGAGACAACTCTCTCCGTGACTCCCTTGTTCGCTCCACACTGCCCTCCCTCTCAACTTATGACGGTGAGTTCACTGCAATGCTTATTTCAGTGAGAGAAGCAATTCAGAAGACAAAAATATCAACTTCACCAAACCACTCAACTTTTGATGCTGAGTTCACTGAAGTGCGTATTTCAGTGAGATAAGCAGTTCAGAAGACTAAAATCTCAACTTCACCAAACGATTCAACTGTCGATGCTGGGTTCACTGAAGTGCTTATTTCAGTGCGATAAAGCCCATCAGAAGACCAAAATCTAAACTTCACCAAACCACTCAACTTTCGATGCTGGGTTCACTGAAGTGCTTATTTCAGTGAGATAAGCACTTCAAAAAGACAAAATCCCAACCTCACCAAACGACTCAACTTTGATGCTGTATTTACCAAAATGCATATAACAGTGAGATAAGCACTTCACAAGGACAAAATCTCAACTTCACCAAACCACTCAACTTTTGATGCTGGATTCACTGAATTGCTTATTTCAGTGAGATAAGCATGTCAGAAGACCCAACTCTCAACTTCACAAAACGACTCAACTTTTGATGCTTGTTTCACTGAAACGCTTATTTCAGTGAGGTAGGCACTTCAGAAGACAAAAATCTGAACTTCACTAAACGACTCAACTTTTGATGCACGTTTCACTGAAATGCTTATTTCAGTGATATAACGACTTCAGAAGACCAAAATCTCAACTTCACCAAACCACTCAACTTTTGATGCTGAGTCCACTGACGTGCTTATTTCAGTGAGATAAGCACTTCAGAAGGCCAAAATCTCAACTTTACCAATGACTCAACTTTTAATGCTGGTTTCACTGAAATGCTTATTTCAGTGAGATAGGCACGAAGGAAGAGAAAAATCTGAACTTCACTAAACGACTCAACTTTGATCCTGTATTTACCCAAATGCATATTACAGTGAGATAAGCACTTCAGAAGACCAAAATCTCAACTTCACCAAATGACTCAAATTTTGATGCTGGTTTGCCTGAAATGGCTATTTCAGTGAGATAAAACTTCAGAAGACCAATATCTCAGCTTCAACAAACTTTCGATGCTGCTTTGACTGAAATGCTTACTACAGCGAGATAAGCACTTCAGAAGGCCAAAATATGAACTTCACCAAACGACTCAACTTCTGATGCTTGGTTCACTGAAGTGCTTATTTTAGTGAGAGAAGCACTTCAGAAGGCCAAAATCTCAACTTGACCAAACCACTCAAGTTTTGATGCAGGTTCGAGTGAAACGCCTATTTCATTGAGATAAGCACTTCAAAATAGCAAAATCTCATCATCAAGAAACGACTCACCTTTTGATGCTGGTTTCACTGAAATGCTCAGTTCAGTGAGATAAGCAATTCAGAAGACCAAATTCTCAACTTCACCAAACCACTCAAATTTCGAAGCTGGGTTAAATGAAGTGCTTATTTCAGCGAGATAAGCACTTCAAAAGGCCAAAATCTCAACTTCACCAAACGACTCAAATTTCGATGCTGGGTTCACTGAAGTGCTTCTTTCAGTCAGATAAGCACTTCAGAAGACCAAAATCTAAACCTCACCAAACCACTCAACTTTCAATGTTGGCTTCACTGAAGTGCTTATTTCAGCGATATAAGCACATCAAAAAGACAAAATCCCAACCTCACCAAACGACTCAACATTTGATGCTGGTTTCACTGAAATGTTTCTTTCAGTGAAAATAAGGACTTCAGAAGACCAAAATCTGAAATTCACGAAACGACTCAAGTTTTGATGCTGGATTTACCCAAATGCTTATTTCAGTGAGATAAGCACTTCAGAAGACCAAAATCTAAACTTCACCAAACCACTCAATTTTCGATGCTAGGTTGACTGAAGTGCTTATTTCAGAGAGATAACCACTTCACAATGCCAAAATCCCAACTTCACCAAACGACTCAACTATTGATGCTGGTTTCACTGAATTGCTTATTACAGTCAGATAAGCACTTCAGAAGACCAAAATCTGAACTTCACCAAACCACTCAAATTTCGAGATAATGGGAACTGCAGACGCTGGTGATTCCAAGATAATAAAATGTGAGGCTGGATGAACACAGCAGGCCAAGCAGCATCTCAGGAGCACAAAAGCTGACGTTTTGGGCCTAGACCCTTCATCTGATGTGCTTTTGTGCTCCTGAGATGCTGCTTGGCCTGCTGTGTTCATCCAGCCTCACATTTTATTAACTCAAATTTCGATGTTGTTTTCAATGAAGTGCTTATTTCAGTGAGATAAGCAATTCAGAAGACCAAAATCTAAACTTCACCAAACCACTCAAATTTTGATGTTGTTTTCAATGAAGTGCTTATCTCTGTGAGATAAGCTCTTCAGAAGGCCAAAATCCCAACCTCACCAAACGACTCAACTTTTGATGCTGGTTTCACTGAAATGTTCCTTTCAGTCAGATAAGCACTTCTGAAGGCCAAAATCTCAACTTCACAAAACCACACAACTTTCGATGCTGAGTTCACTGAAGTGCTTATTTCAGCGAGATAAGCACTTCTGAAGGCCAAAATCTCAACTTCAGCAAACCACTCAAATTTCGAAGTTGTTTTCAATGAAGTGCTGACCTCTGTGAGATAAGCCTTTCAGAAGGCCAAAATCCCAACCTCAACAAACGACACAAGTTTTGTTGCTGGTTTCACTGAAATGTTTCTTTGCGTGAAACAAGCACATCAGAAGACCAAAATCTAAACTTCACCAAACCACTCAAATTTCGATTTTGTTTTCATTGAAGTGCTTACCTCTGTGAGATAAGCCTTTCAGAAGGCCAAAATCCCAACCTCACCAAACGACTCAACTTTTGATGCTGGTTTCACTAAAATGCTTATTTCAGTCAGATAAGCACTTCAGAAGGCCAAAATCTCAACTTCACCAAACCACTCAACTTTGGATGCTGGGTTCACTGAAATGCTTATTTCAGTGATATAAGCACTTCAGAATGCCAAAATCCCAACCTCACCAAACGTCTCAACTTTTGATGCTGCTTTCACTGAAATGTTCCTTCCAGGCAGATAAGCACTTCAGAAGACCAAAATCTAAACCTCACCAAACCACTCAAATTTTGATGTTGTTTTCAATGAAGAGCTTATCTCTGTGAGAGAAGCTCTTCAGAAGGCCAAAATCCCAACCTCACCAAATGACTCAACTTTTGATGCTGGTTTCACTGAAATGTTTCTTTCAGTGAAATAAGCACTTCAGAAGGCCAAAATCCCAACTCCACCATACCACTAAACTTACGATGCTCGGTTCACTGAAGAGCTTATTTCAGCGAGATAAGCACTTCAGAATGCCAAAATCCCAACCTGACCAAACGACTCAACTTTTGATGCTGGTTTCACTGAAATGCTTCTTTCAATCAGATAAGCACTTCAGAAGGCCAAAATCTCAACTTCACAAAACCACACAACCTTCGATGTTGGTTTCACTGAAGTGATTATTTCAGCGAGATAAGCACTTCAAAGGACAAAATCCCAACCACACCAAACGACTCAACTTTTCATGCTGGTTTCACTGAAACTTTCGATGCTGGGCTCACTTAAGTGCTTATTTCAGCGAGATAAGCTCTTAAGAAGACCACAATCCCAACCTCTCAAAACGACTCAACATTTGATGCTGGATTTACCCAAATGCTTATTTCAGTGAGATAAGCACTTCAGTAGACCAAAATCTAAACTGCACCAAACCACTCAAATTTCGATGTTGTTTTGAATGAAGTGCTTATCTCTGTGAGATAAGCTGTTCAGAAGGCCAAAATACCAACCTCACCAAACGACTCAACTTTTGATGCTGGATTCATTGAAATCCTTATTTCAGTCAGATAAGCAGTTCAGAAGACCAAAATCTCAACTTCAACAAACCAATCAACTTTCGATGCTGTGTTCACTGAAGTGCTTATTTCAGTCAGATAAGCACTTCAGAAGGCCAAAATCTCAACTTCACCAAACCACTCAAATTTCAATGCTGGGCTCACTGAAGTGCTTATTTCAGCGAGATCAGCACATCAGAATGCCAAAATCCAAATCTCACAAAACGACTCAACTTTTGATGCTGGTTTCACTGAAATGCTTCTTTCAGTGAGATAAGCACTTCATAATGCCAAAATCTCAACTTCACAAAACAACACAACTTTCGATGCTGGTTTCACTGAAGAGCTTATTTCAGTGGGATAAGCACTTCAGAAGGCTAAAATCCCAACCTCAGCAAACGACTCAACTTTTGATGTTGGTTTCACTGAAATGCTTCTTTCAGTCAGATAAGCACTTCAGAAGGCCAAAATCTCAACTTCACCAAAACACCCAACTTTCGATGCTGGGTTGACTGAAGTGCTTATTTCAGAGAGATAACCACTTCAGAATGCCAAAATCCCAACTTCACCAAACGACGCAACTTTTGATGCTGGTTTCACTGAATTGCTCATTCCAGTGTGATAAGCACATCGGAAGTCCAATATCTCAACTTCACCTACTTTTGATCCTGGATTTACCCAAATGCTTATTTCAGTGAGATAAGCACTTCAGAAGACCAAAATCTAAACTTCAGCAAACCACTCAAATTTCGATGTGGTTTCAATGAAGTGCTTACCTCTGTGAGATAAGCTCTTCAGAAGGCCAAAATCCCAACTTCACAAAACAACACAACTTTCGATACTGCTTTCACTGAAGAGCTTATTTCAGTGAGATAAGCACTTCAGAAGGCAAAAATCCCAACCTCACCAAACGACTCAACTTTTGATGCTGGTTTCACTGAAATGCTTCTTTCAGTCAGATAAGCACTTCAGAAGGCCAAAAACTCAACTTCACCAAACCACTCAACTTTCGATGCTGGATTTACCCAAATGCTTATTTCAGTGAGATAAGCACGTCAGAAGACCAAAATCTGAACTTCACTGTACGACACAACTTTTGATGTTGGATTTACCCAAATGATTATTTCAGTGAGATAAGCACGTCAGAAGGCCAAAATTTAAACTTCACTGAACGACTCAACTTTGGATGCTGGATTTACCCAAATGCTTATTTCAGTGAGATAAGCCTTTCAGAAGGCCAAAATCCCAACCTCACCAAACGACTCAACTTTTGATGCTGGTTTCACTAAAATGTTCCTTTCAGTCAGATAAGCACTTCAGAAGACCAAAATCTAAACCTCACCAAACCACTCAAATTTCGATGTTGTTTTCAATGAAGTGGTTATCTCTATGAGATAAGCTCCTCAGAAGGCCAAAATGCCAACCTCAGCATACGACTCAACTTTTGATGCTGGTTTCACTGAAATGTTTCTTTCAGTGAAATAAGCACTTCAGAAGACCAAAATCTGAAATTCACAAAACCACACAACTTTCGATGCTGGGTTCGCTGAAGTGCTTGTTTCAGCGAGATAAGCACTTTAGGAGGACAAAATCTCAACCTCTCCAAACGACTCAACTTTTGATGCTGGTTTCACTGAATTGCTCATTTCAGTGTGATAAGCACATCAGCACATCAATATCTCAACTTCAGCAAACCATTCAAATTTCGATGTTGGTTTCAATGAAGTGCTTATGTCTGGGAGATGAAGCTCTTCAGAAAGACAAATTTCCAACCTCACCAAACGACTCAACTTTTGATGCTGGTTTCACTGAAATGTTTCTTTCATTGAAATAGGACTTCAGAAGAAAAAAATCTGAAATTTACCAAACCACCCTACTTTTGATCCTGGATTTACCAAATGCTTATTTCAGTGAGATAAGCACTTCAGAAGACCAAAATCTAAACTTCAGCAAACCACTCAAATTACGATGTTGTTTTCAATGAAGTGCTTACCTCTGTGAGATAAGCTCTTCAGAAGGCCAAAATCCCAACTTCACAAAACAACACAACTTTCGATGCTGCTTTCACTGAAGAGCTTATTTCAGTGAGATAAGCACTTCAGAAGGCAAAAATCCCAACCTCACCAAACGACTCAACTTTTGATGCTGGATTCATTGAAATCCTTATTTCAGTCAGATAAGCAGTTCAGAAGGACAAAATCTCAACTTCAACAAACCAATCAACTTTCGATGCTGTGTTCACTGAAGTGCTTATTTCAGTCAGATAAGCACTTCAGAAGGCCAAAATCTCAACTTCACCAAACCACTCAACTTTCGATGCTGGATTTACCCAAATGCTGATTTCAGTGAGATAAGCACGTCAGAAGACCAAAATCTCAACTTCAGGAAACCACTCAAATTTCGATGTTGTTTTCAATGAAGTGCTTATAACCACTCAACTTTTGATGCTGGTTTCACTGAATTGCTTATTTCAGTGAGATAAGCACTTCAGAATGCCAAAATCCCAACTTCACAAAACCACTCAACTTTCAATGCTGGGGTCACTGAAGTGCTTATTTCAGCGAGATAAGCTCTTCAGAAGGCCAAAATCCCAACCTCACCAAACGACTCAACTTTTGATGCTGGTTTCACTGAATTGCTTATTTCGGCGAGATAAGCACTTCAGAAGGCCAAAATCTCAACTTCACAAAACCACTCAAATTTCGATGCTGGTTTCACTGAATTGCTTATTTCGGCGAGATAAGCACTTCAGAAGGCCAAAATCTCAACTTCACAAAACCACTCAAATTTCGATGCTGGTTTCACTGAATTGCTTATTTCGGCGAGATAAGCACTTCAGAAGGCCAAAATCTCAACTTCACAAAACCACTCAAATTTCGATGCTGGGCTCATTGAAGTCCGTATTTCAGCAAGATAAGCACTTCAGAATGCCAAAATCCCAACCACACCAAACGACTCAAATTTTGATGCTGGTTTCACTGAAATGCTTCTTTCAGTCAGATAAGCACTTCAGAAGGCCAAAATCTCAACTTCACCAAAACACCCAACTTTCGATGCTGGGTTGACTGAAGTGCTTATTTCAGAGAGAATAACCACTTCAGAATGCCAAAATCCCAACCTCACCAAATGACTCAACTATTGATGCTGGTTTCACTGAAATGCTTCTTTCAGTCAGATAAGCACTTCAGAAGGCCAAAATCTCAACTTCACCTAAACACCCAACTTTCGATGCTGGGTTGACTGAAGTGCTTATTTCAGAGAGATAACCACTTCAGAATGCCAAAATCCCAACTTCACCAAACGACGCAACTTTTGATGCTGGTTTCACTGAATTGCTCATTCCAGTGTGATAAGCACATCAGAAGTCCAATATCTCATCTTCACTAAACCACCCTACTTTTGATCCTGGATTTACCCAAATGCTTATTTCAGTGAGATACGCACTTCAGAAGACCAAAATTTCAACTTCACCAAACCACTCAACTTTCGATGCTGGATTTACCCAAATGCTTATTTCAGTGAGATAAGCACTTCAGAAGGCCAAAATTTAAACTTCACTGAACGACTCAACTTTTGATGCTGGATTTACCCAAATGCTTATTTCAGTGAGACAAGCACTTCAGAAAGCCAAAATCTAAACTTCAACAAACCACTCAAATTTCGATGTTGTTTTCAATGAAGTGTACACTTCTGTGAGATAAGCCTTTCAGAAGGCCAAAATCCCAACCTCACCAAACGACTCAACTTTTGATGCTGGTTTCACTAAAATGTTCCTTTCAGTCAGATAAGCACTTCAGAAGACCAAAATCTAAACCTCACCAAACCACTCAAATTTCGATGTTGTTTTCAATGAAGTGGTTATCTCTATGAGATAAGCTCCTCAGAAGGCCAAAATGCCAACCTCAGCATACGACTCAACTTTTGATGCTGGTTTCACTGAAATGTTTCTTTCAGTGAAATAAGCACTTCAGAAGGCCAAAATCTAAACTTCACCAAACCACTCAACTTTCGATGTTGGGTTCACTGAAGTGCTTATTTCAGAGAGATAAGCACTTCAGAATGCCAAAATCCCAACCTCACCAAACGACTCAACATTTGATCCTGGTTTCACTGAAATGCTTCTTTCAGTCAGATAAGCACTTCAAAAAACCAAAATCTCAACTTCACAAAACCAACCAACCTTCGATCCTGGATTTACCCAAATACTTATTTCAGTGAGATAAGCACTTCAGAACACCAAAACCTCAACTTCACCCAACCACTCAACATTTGATGCTGGTTTCACTGAATGGCTTATTTCAGTGAGATAAGCACTTCAGAAGGCCAAAATCTCAACTTCACAAAACCACTCAACTTTCGATGCTGGGCTCACTGCAGTGCTTATTTCAGCGAGATAAGCACTTTAGAATGCCAAAATCTCAACCTCACCAAACGACTCAACTTTTGATGCTGGTTTCACTGAAAAGCTTCTTTCAGTCAGATAAGCAAATCAGAAGGCCAAATTCTCAACTTCACAAAACCACCCAACTTTCGATCCTGGATTTACCGAAATACTTATTTCAGTGAGATAAGCACATCAGAAGACCAAAATCCCAACTTCACCAAACCACAAAACTTATGATGCCTTGTTCACTGAAGAGCTTATTTCAGAGAGATAAGCACTTCAGAATGCCAAAATCCCAACCTCACCAAACGACTCAAGTTTTGATGCTGGTTTCACTGAATTGCTTATTTCATTGAGATAAGCATTTCAGATGGCCAAAACCTCACCTTCACAAAACCACTCATCTTACGATGCTGGGCTCACTGCAGTGCTTATTTCAGCGAGGTAAGCACTGAAGAATGCCAAAATCCCAAGTTCACAAAACCACTCAACTTTCGATTCTGAGCTCACTGCAGTGCTTATTTCAGCGAGATAAGCACTTCAGAAAGCCAAAATCCCAACCTCAAAAAACGACTCAACTTTTGATGCTGGTTTCACTGAAATGCTTCTTTCAGTCAGATATGCACAATCAGAAGGCCAAAATCTCAACTTCACCAAACCACCCAACTTTCCAGCCTGGATTTACACAAATGCTTATTTCAGTGAGATAAGCACTTCAGAAGACAAAATTCTAAACTTCACCAAACCACTCAACTTTCGATGCTGTGCTCACTGAAGTGCTCATTTCAGCGAGATAAGCACTTCAGAATGTCAAAATCCCAACCTCACAAACGACTCAACTTTTGATGCTGGTTTCACTGAAATGCTTCTTTCAGTCAGATAAGCACTTCAATTGGCCCAAATCTCAACTTCATTAAACCACCCAACTTTCGATCCTGGATTTACCCAAATGCTTATTTGAGTGAGATATGCACTTCAGAAGTCCAAAATCCCAACCTCAACAAACGACTCAACTTTTGATGCTGGTTTCACTGAAATGCTTCTTTGAGTCAGATATGCACATCAGAAGGCAAAAATCTCAATCTCACCAAACCACCCAACTTTCGATCCTGGACTTTCCCAAATGCTTATTTCAGTGCGATATGCACTTCAGAAGACCAAAATCTAAACTTCACCAAACCACTCAACTTTTGATGCTCAGTTCACTGAAGTGCTTATTTCAGTGAGAAAAGCACTTCAGAAGTCAAAAATCCCAACTTCACCAAACCACAAACCTTATGATGCTGGGTTCACTGAAGAGCGTATATCAGTCAGATAAGCACTTCCGAAGACAAAATCTAAACTTCACCAAACCACTCAACTTTCGATGTTGGGTTCACTGAAGTGCTTATTTCAGAGAGATAAGCACTTCAGAATGCCAAAATCCAATTCCCCGCAAACGACTCAACTTTTGATCCTGGTTTCACTGAAATGCTTCTTTCAGTCAGATAAGCACTTCAAAAAACCAAAATCTCAACTTCACAAAACCAACCAACTTTCGATCCTGGATTTACCCAAATACTTATTTCAGTGAGTTAAGCACTTCAGAAGACCAAAATCTCAACTTCACCCAACCACTCAACATTTGATGCTGGGTTTCACTGAATTGCTTCTTTTAGTGAGATAAGCACTTCAGAAGGCCAAAATCTCAACTTCACAAAACCACTCAACTTTCGATGCTGGGCTCACTGCACTGCTTATTTCAGCGAGATAAGCACTTCAGAATGCCAAATTCTCAACCTCACCAAACGACTCAACTTTTGATGCTGGTTTCACTGAAATGCTTCTTTCAGTCAGATAAGCACTTCAGAAGGCCAAATTCTCAACTTCACAAAACCACCCAACTTTCGATCCTGGATGTACCCAAATGCTTATTTCAGTGAGATATGCACTTCAGAAGACCAAAATCTAAACTTCACCAAACCACTCAACTTTTGATGCTGGGTTCACTGAAGTGCTTATTTCAGCGAGATAAGCACTTCAGAATGCCAAAATCTCAACCTCACCAAATGACTCAACTTTTGATGCTGGTTTCACTGAAATGCTTCTTTCAGTCAGATAAGCACTTCAATTGGCCAAAATCTCAACTTCAGTAAACCACCCAACTTTCGATCCTGGATTTACCCAAATGCTTACTTCAGTGAGATAAGCACATCAGAAGGCCAAAATCTAAACTTCACCAAACCACTCAACTTTCGATGCTGAATTCACTGAAGTGCTTATTTCAGTGAGATAAGCACTTCAGAAGTCCAAAATCCCAACTGCACCAAACCACAAAACTTATGATGCCTTGTTCACTGAAGAGCTTATTTGAGTCAGATAAGCACTTCAGAAGGCCAAAATCACAACTTCACAAAACATTACATCTTTCGATGCTGTGTTCACTGAAGTGCTTATTTCAGAGAGATAAGCACTTCAGAAAACCAACATCCCAACCTCACCAAACGACTCAAGTTTTGATGCTGGTTTCACTGAAATGCTTCTTTCAGTCAGATATGCACATCAGAAGGCAAAAATCTCAACTTCACCAAACCACCCAACTTTCGATCGTGGATTTACACAAATGCTTATTTCAGTGAGATAAGCACTTCAGAAGACCAAAATCTAAACTTCAACAAATCACTCAAGTGATTTCAGATCGATAAACACTTCACTATCCTGGATTTACACAAATGCATATTTCAGAGAGAAAAGCACTTCAGAAGGCCAAAATCTCAACTTCACAAAGCCACTCAACTTTCGATGCTGGGCTCACTGCAGTGCTTATTTCAGCAAGATAAGCACTTCAGAAGGCCAAAATCTCAACTTCACAAAACCACTCAACTTTCGATGTTGGGCTCACTGCAGAGCTGATTTCAGAGAGATAAGCACTTCAGAATGCCAAAATCCAATTCCCCGCAAACGACTCAACTTTTGATCCTGGTTTCACTGAAATGCTTCTGTCCGTCAGATAAGCACTTCAAAAAGCCAAAATCTCAACTTCACAAAACCAACCAACTTTCGATCCTGGATTTACCCAAATAATTATTTCAGTGAGATAAGCACTTCAGAACACCAAAATCTCAACTTCACCCAACCACTCAACATTTGATGCTGGTTTCACTGCATTGCTTATTTCAGTGAGATAAGCACTTCAGAAGGCTAAAATCTCAATTTCACAAAACCACTCAACTTTCGATGCTGGGCTCACTGCAGTGCTTATTTCAGCGAGATAAGCACTTTAGAATTCCAAAATCTCAACCTCACCAAACGACTCAACTTTTGATGCTGGTTTCACTGAAAAGCTTCTTTCAGTCAGATAAGCAAATCAGAAGGCCAAATTCTCAACTTCACAAAACCACCCAACTTTCGATCCTGGATTTACCGAAATACTTATTTCAGTGAGATAAGCACATCAGAAGACCAAAATCGAAACATCACCAAACCACTCAACTTTCGATGTTGGATTCACTGAAGTGCTTATTTCAGTGAGATAAGCACTTCAGAAGTCCAAAATCCCAACTTCACCAAACCACAAAACTTATGATGCCTTGTTCACTGAAGAGCTTATTTCAGAGAGATAAGCACTTCAGAATGCCAAAATCCCAACCTCACCAAACGACTCAAGTTTTGATGCTGGTTTCACTGAATTGCTTATTTCATTGAGATAAGCATTTCAGATGGCTAAAACCTCACCTTCACAAAACCACTCATCTTACGATGCTGGGCTCACTGCAGTGCTTATTTCAGCGAGGTAAGCACTGAAGAATGCCAAAATCCCAAGTTCACAAAACCACTCAACTTTCGATTCTGAGCTCACTGCAGTGCTTATTTCAGCGAGATATGCACTTCAGAAGGCCAAAATCCCAACCTCAAAAAACGACTCAACTTTTGATGCTGGTTTCACTGAAATGCTTCTTTGAGTCAGATATGCACATCAGAAGGCAAAAATCTCAACCTCACCAAACCACCCAACTTTCGATCCTGGACTTTCCCAAATGTTTATTTCAGTGAGACAAGCACTTCAGAAGACCAAAATCTCAACATCACCAAACCACTCAACTTTCGATGCTGTGTGCACTGAAGTGCTTATTTCAGTGAGATAAGCACTTCAGAGGACCAAAAACTCAACTTCACAAAACCACTCAACTTTCGATGCTGGGCTCACTGCAGTGCTTAATTCAGTGAGATAAGCACTTCAGTGAGATAAGCACTTCAGAATGCCAAAATCCCAACCTCACCAAACGAATCAAGTTTTGATGCTGGTTTCACTGAAATGCTTCTTTCAGTCAGATATGCACATCAGAAGGCAAAAATCTCAACTTCACCAAACCACCCAACTTTCGATCCTGGACTTTCCCAAATGCTTATTTCAGTGAGATAGCACTTCAGAAGACCAAAATCGAAACATCACCAAACCACTCAACTTTCGATGCTGTGCTCACTGAAGTGCTCATTTCAGCGAGATAAGCACTTCAGAATGTCAAAATCCCAACCTCACAAACGACTCAACTTTTGATGCTGGTTTCACTGAAATGCTTCTTTCAGTCAGATAAGCACTTCAGTTGGACCAAATCTCAACTTCAGTAAACCACCCAACTTTCGATCCTGGATGTACCCAAATGCTTATTTGAGTGAGATATGCACTTCAGAAGGCCAAAATCTCAACCTCAACAAACGACTCAACTTTTGATGCTGGTTTCACTGAAATGCTTCTTTGAGTCAGATATGCACATCAGAAGGCAAAAATCTCAACCTCACCAAACCACCCAACTTTCGATCCTGGACTTTCCCAAATGCTTATTTCAGTGCGATATGCACTTCAGAAGACCAAAATCTAAACTTCACCAAACCACTCAACTTTTGATGCTGAGTTCACTGAAGTGCTTATTTCAGCGAGATAAGCACTTCAGAATGCCAAATTCTCACCCTCACCAAACGACTCAACTTTTGATGCTGGTTTCACTGAAATGCTTCTTTCAGTCAGATAAGCACTTCAATTGGCCAAAATCTCAACTTCAGTAAACCACCCAACTTTCGATCCTGGATGTACCCAAATGCTTATTTCAGTGAGATATGCACATCAGAAGACCAAAATCTAAACTTCACCAAACCACTCAACTTTTGATGCTGGGTTCACTGAAGTGCTTATTTCAGCGAGATAAGCACTTCAGAATGCCAAAATCTCAACCTCACCAAATGACTCAACTTTTGATGCTGGTTTCACTGAAATGCTTCTTTCAGTCAGATAAGCACTTCAATTGGCCAAAATCTCAACTTCAGTAAACCACCCAACTTTCGATCCTGGATTTACCCAAATGCTTATTTCAGTGAGATAAGCACTTTAGAAGTCCAAAATCCCAACTTCACCAAACCACAAAACTTATGATGCTGGGTTCACTGAAGAGCTTATTTCAGTCAGATAAGCACTTCAGTTGGCCAAAATCACAACTTCACAAAACCACATATCTTTCGATGCTGAGTTCAATGAAGTGTTTATTTCAGCGATATAAGCACTTCACTATGCCAAAATCGCAACCTCACCAAGCGACTCCACTTTTGATGCTGGTTTCACTGAAATGCTTCTATGAGTAAGATATGCACATCAGAAGGCCAAAATCGCAACTTCACCAAACCACCCAACTTTCCATCCTGGATTTAACCAAATGCTTACTTCAGTGAGATAAGCACATCAGAAGGCCAAAATCTAAACTTCATCAAAACACTCAACTTTCGATGCTGGGTTCACTGAAGTGCTTATTTCAGAGAGAATAAGCACTTCAGAATGTCAAAATCGCAACCTCACCAAACGACTCATCATTTGATGCTGGTTTCACTGAATTGTTTATTTCAGTCAGATAAGCACTTCAGAAGGCCAAAATCTCAACATCACAAAACCACTCAACTTTCGATGCTGGGCTCACTGCAGTGCTTATTTCAGTGAGATAAGCACTTCAGAATGCCAAAATCCCAACCTCACCAAACGACTCAACTTTAGATACTGGTTTCACTGAAAAGCTTCTTTCAGTCAGATAAGCAAATCAGAAGGCCAAATTCTCAACTTCACAAAACCACCCAACTTTCGATCCTGGATTTACCGAAATACTTATTTCAGTGAGATAAGCACATCAGAAGACCAAAATCGAAACATCACCAAACCACTCAACTTTCGATGTTGGATTCACTGAAGTGCTTATTTCAGTGAGATAAGCACTTCAGAAGTCCAAAATCCCAACTTCACCAAACCACAAAACTTATGATGCCTTGTTCACTGAAGAGCTTATTTCAGAGAGATAAGCACTTCAGAATGCCAAAATCCCAACCTCACCAAACGATTCAAGTTTTGATGCTGGTTTCACTGAATTGCTTATTTCATTGAGATAAGCATTTCAGATGGCCAAAACCTCACCTTCACAAAACCACTCATCTTACGATGCTGGGCTCACTGCAGTGCTTATTTCAGCGAGGTAAGCACTGAAGAATGCCAAAATCCCAGGTTCACAAAACCACTCAACTTTCGATTCTGAGCTCACTGCAGTGCTTATATCAGCGAGATAAGCACTTCAGAAAGCCAAAATCCCAACCTCAAAAAACGACTCAACTTTTGATGCTGGTTTCACTGAAATGCTTCTTTCAGTCAGATATGCACAATCAGAAGGCCAAAATCTCAACTTCACCAAACCACCCAACTTTCCAGCCTGGATTTACACAAATGCTTATTTCAGTGAGATAAGCACTTCAGAAGACAAAATTCTAAACTTCACCAAACCACTCAACTTTCGATGCTGTGCTCACTGAAGTGCTCATTTCAGCGAGATAAGCACTTCAGAATGTCAAAATCCCAACCTCACAAACGACTCAACTTTTGATGCTGGTTTCACTGAAATGCTTCTTTCAGTCAGATAAGCACTTCAATTGGCCCAAGTCTCAACTTCAGTAAACCACCCAACTTTCGATCCTGGATTTACCCAAATGCTTATTTGAGTGAGATATGCACTTCAGAAGGCCAAAATCTCAACCTCAACAAACGACTCAACTTTTGATGCTGGTTTCACTGAAATGCTTCTTTGAGTCAGATATGCACATCAGAAGGCAAAAATCTCAACCTCACCAAACCACCCAACTTTCGATCCTGGACTTTCCCAAATGTTTATTTCAGTGAGACAAGCACTTCAGAAGACCAAAATCTCAACATCACCAAACCACTCAACTTTCGATGCTGTGTGCACTGAAGTGCTTATTTCAGTGAGATAAGCACTTCAGAAGACAAAATTCTAAACTTCACCAAACCACTCAACTTTCGATGCTGTGCTCACTGAAGTGCTCATTTCAGCGAGATAAGCACTTCAGAATGTCAAAATCCCAACCTCACAAACGACTCAACTTTTGATGCTGGTTTCACTGAAATGCTTCTTTCAGTCAGATAAGCACTTCAATTGGCCCAAGTCTCAACTTCAGTAAACCACCCAACTTTCGATCCTGGATTTACCCAAATGCTTATTTGAGTGAGATATGCACTTCAGAAGTCCAAAATCCCAACCTCAACAAACGACTCAACTTTTGATGCTGGTTTCACTGAAATGCTTCTTTGAGTCAGATATGCACATCAGAAGGCAAAAATCTCAATCTCACCAAACCACCCAACTTTCGATCCTGGACTTTCCCAAATGCTTATTTCAGTGCGATATGCACTTCAGAAGACCAAAATCTAAACTTCACCAAACCACTCAACTTTTGATGCTCAGTTCACTGAAGTGCTTATTTCAGTGAGAAAAGCACTTCAGAAGTCAAAAATCCCAACTTCACCAAACCACAAACCTTATGATGCTGGGTTCACTGAAGAGCGTATATCAGTCAGATAAGCACTTCCGAAGACAAAATCTAAACTTCACCAAACCACTCAACTTTCGATGTTGGGTTCACTGAAGTGCTTATTTCAGAGAGATAAGCACTTCAGAATGCCAAAATCCAATTCCCCGCAAACGACTCAACTTTTGATCCTGGTTTCACTGAAATGCTTCTTTCAGTCAGATAAGCACTTCAAAAAACCAAAATCTCAACTTCACAAAACCAACCAACTTTCGATCCTGGATTTACCCAAATACTTATTTCAGTGAGTTAAGCACTTCAGAAGACCAAAATCTCAACTTCACCCAACCACTCAACATTTGATGCTGGGTTTCACTGAATTGCTTCTTTTAGTGAGATAAGCACTTCAGAAGGCCAAAATCTCAACTTCACAAAACCACTCAACTTTCGATGCTGGGCTCACTGCACTGCTTATTTCAGCGAGATAAGCACTTCAGAATGCCAAATTCTCAACCTCACCAAACGACTCAACTTTTGATGCTGGTTTCACTGAAATGCTTCTTTCAGTCAGATAAGCACTTCAGAAGGCCAAATTCTCAACTTCACAAAACCACCCAACTTTCGATCCTGGATGTACCCAAATGCTTATTTCAGTGAGATATGCACTTCAGAAGACCAAAATCTAAACTTCACCAAACCACTCAACTTTTGATGCTGGGTTCACTGAAGTGCTTATTTCAGCGAGATAAGCACTTCAGAATGCCAAAATCTCAACCTCACCAAATGACTCAACTTTTGATGCTGGTTTCACTGAAATGCTTCTTTCAGTCAGATAAGCACTTCAATTGGCCAAAATCTCAACTTCAGTAAACCACCCAACTTTCGATCCTGGATTTACCCAAATGCTTACTTCAGTGAGATAAGCACATCAGAAGGCCAAAATCTAAACTTCACCAAACCACTCAACTTTCGATGCTGAATTCACTGAAGTGCTTATTTCAGTGAGATAAGCACTTCAGAAGTCCAAAATCCCAACTGCACCAAACCACAAAACTTATGATGCCTTGTTCACTGAAGAGCTTATTTGAGTCAGATAAGCACTTCAGAAGGCCAAAATCACAACTTCACAAAACATTACATCTTTCGATGCTGTGTTCACTGAAGTGCTTATTTCAGAGAGATAAGCACTTCAGAAAACCAACATCCCAACCTCACCAAACGACTCAAGTTTTGATGCTGGTTTCACTGAAATGCTTCTTTCAGTCAGATATGCACATCAGAAGGCAAAAATCTCAACTTCACCAAACCACCCAACTTTCGATCCTGGATTTACACAAATGCTTATTTCAGTGAGATAAGCACTTCAGAAGACCAAAATCTAAACTTCAACAAATCACTCAAGTGATTTCAGATCGATAAACACTTCACTATCCTGGATTTACACAAATGCATATTTCAGAGAGAAAAGCACTTCAGAAGGCCAAAATCTCAACTTCACAAAGCCACTCAACTTTCGATGCTGGGCTCACTGCAGTGCTTATTTCAGCAAGATAAGCACTTCAGAAGGCCAAAATCTCAACTTCACAAAACCACTCAACTTTCGATGTTGGGCTCACTGCAGAGCTGATTTCAGAGAGATAAGCACTTCAGAATGCCAAAATCCAATTCCCCGCAAACGACTCAACTTTTGATCCTGGTTTCACTGAAATGCTTCTGTCCGTCAGATAAGCACTTCAAAAAGCCAAAATCTCAACTTCACAAAACCAACCAACTTTCGATCCTGGATTTACCCAAATAATTATTTCAGTGAGATAAGCACTTCAGAACACCAAAATCTCAACTTCACCCAACCACTCAACATTTGATGCTGGTTTCACTGCATTGCTTATTTCAGTGAGATAAGCACTTCAGAAGGCTAAAATCTCAATTTCACAAAACCACTCAACTTTCGATGCTGGGCTCACTGCAGTGCTTATTTCAGCGAGATAAGCACTTTAGAATTCCAAAATCTCAACCTCACCAAACGACTCAACTTTTGATGCTGGTTTCACTGAAAAGCTTCTTTCAGTCAGATAAGCAAATCAGAAGGCCAAATTCTCAACTTCACAAAACCACCCAACTTTCGATCCTGGATTTACCGAAATACTTATTTCAGTGAGATAAGCACATCAGAAGACCAAAATCGAAACATCACCAAACCACTCAACTTTCGATGTTGGATTCACTGAAGTGCTTATTTCAGTGAGATAAGCACTTCAGAAGTCCAAAATCCCAACTTCACCAAACCACAAAACTTATGATGCCTTGTTCACTGAAGAGCTTATTTCAGAGAGATAAGCACTTCAGAATGCCAAAATCCCAACCTCACCAAACGACTCAAGTTTTGATGCTGGTTTCACTGAATTGCTTATTTCATTGAGATAAGCATTTCAGATGGCTAAAACCTCACCTTCACAAAACCACTCATCTTACGATGCTGGGCTCACTGCAGTGCTTATTTCAGCGAGGTAAGCACTGAAGAATGCCAAAATCCCAAGTTCACAAAACCACTCAACTTTCGATTCTGAGCTCACTGCAGTGCTTATTTCAGCGAGATATGCACTTCAGAAGGCCAAAATCCCAACCTCAAAAAACGACTCAACTTTTGATGCTGGTTTCACTGAAATGCTTCTTTGAGTCAGATATGCACATCAGAAGGCAAAAATCTCAACCTCACCAAACCACCCAACTTTCGATCCTGGACTTTCCCAAATGTTTATTTCAGTGAGACAAGCACTTCAGAAGACCAAAATCTCAACATCACCAAACCACTCAACTTTCGATGCTGTGTGCACTGAAGTGCTTATTTCAGTGAGATAAGCACTTCAGAGGACCAAAAACTCAACTTCACAAAACCACTCAACTTTCGATGCTGGGCTCACTGCAGTGCTTAATTCAGTGAGATAAGCACTTCAGTGAGATAAGCACTTCAGAATGCCAAAATCCCAACCTCACCAAACGAATCAAGTTTTGATGCTGGTTTCACTGAAATGCTTCTTTCAGTCAGATATGCACATCAGAAGGCAAAAATCTCAACTTCACCAAACCACCCAACTTTCGATCCTGGACTTTCCCAAATGCTTATTTCAGTGAGATAGCACTTCAGAAGACCAAAATCGAAACATCACCAAACCACTCAACTTTCGATGCTGTGCTCACTGAAGTGCTCATTTCAGCGAGATAAGCACTTCAGAATGTCAAAATCCCAACCTCACAAACGACTCAACTTTTGATGCTGGTTTCACTGAAATGCTTCTTTCAGTCAGATAAGCACTTCAGTTGGACCAAATCTCAACTTCAGTAAACCACCCAACTTTCGATCCTGGATGTACCCAAATGCTTATTTGAGTGAGATATGCACTTCAGAAGGCCAAAATCTCAACCTCAACAAACGACTCAACTTTTGATGCTGGTTTCACTGAAATGCTTCTTTGAGTCAGATAAGCACTTCAATTGGCCAAAATCTCAACTTCAGTAAACCACCCAACTTTCGATCCTGGATTTACCCAAATGCTTATTTCAGTGAGATAAGCACTTTAGAAGTCCAAAATCCCAACTTCACCAAACCACAAAACTTATGATGCTGGGTTCACTGAAGAGCTTATTTCAGTCAGATAAGCACTTCAGTTGGCCAAAATCACAACTTCACAAAACCACATATCTTTCGATGCTGAGTTCAATGAAGTGTTTATTTCAGCGATATAAGCACTTCACTATGCCAAAATCGCAACCTCACCAAGCGACTCCACTTTTGATGCTGGTTTCACTGAAATGCTTCTATGAGTAAGATATGCACATCAGAAGGCCAAAATCGCAACTTCACCAAACCACCCAACTTTCCATCCTGGATTTAACCAAATGCTTACTTCAGTGAGATAAGCACATCAGAAGGCCAAAATCTAAACTTCATCAAAACACTCAACTTTCGATGCTGGGTTCACTGAAGTGCTTATTTCAGAGAGAATAAGCACTTCAGAATGTCAAAATCGCAACCTCACCAAACGACTCATCATTTGATGCTGGTTTCACTGAATTGTTTATTTCAGTCAGATAAGCACTTCAGAAGGCCAAAATCTCAACATCACAAAACCACTCAACTTTCGATGCTGGGCTCACTGCAGTGCTTATTTCAGTGAGATAAGCACTTCAGAATGCCAAAATCCCAACCTCACCAAACGACTCAACTTTAGATACTGGTTTCACTGAAAAGCTTCTTTCAGTCAGATAAGCAAATCAGAAGGCCAAATTCTCAACTTCACAAAACCACCCAACTTTCGATCCTGGATTTACCGAAATACTTATTTCAGTGAGATAAGCACATCAGAAGACCAAAATCGAAACATCACCAAACCACTCAACTTTCGATGTTGGATTCACTGAAGTGCTTATTTCAGTGAGATAAGCACTTCAGAAGTCCAAAATCCCAACTTCACCAAACCACAAAACTTATGATGCCTTGTTCACTGAAGAGCTTATTTCAGAGAGATAAGCACTTCAGAATGCCAAAATCCCAACCTCACCAAACGATTCAAGTTTTGATGCTGGTTTCACTGAATTGCTTATTTCATTGAGATAAGCATTTCAGATGGCCAAAACCTCACCTTCACAAAACCACTCATCTTACGATGCTGGGCTCACTGCAGTGCTTATTTCAGCGAGGTAAGCACTGAAGAATGCCAAAATCCCAGGTTCACAAAACCACTCAACTTTCGATTCTGAGCTCACTGCAGTGCTTATATCAGCGAGATAAGCACTTCAGAAAGCCAAAATCCCAACCTCAAAAAACGACTCAACTTTTGATGCTGGTTTCACTGAAATGCTTCTTTCAGTCAGATATGCACAATCAGAAGGCCAAAATCTCAACTTCACCAAACCACCCAACTTTCCAGCCTGGATTTACACAAATGCTTATTTCAGTGAGATAAGCACTTCAGAAGACAAAATTCTAAACTTCACCAAACCACTCAACTTTCGATGCTGTGCTCACTGAAGTGCTCATTTCAGCGAGATAAGCACTTCAGAATGTCAAAATCCCAACCTCACAAACGACTCAACTTTTGATGCTGGTTTCACTGAAATGCTTCTTTCAGTCAGATAAGCACTTCAATTGGCCCAAGTCTCAACTTCAGTAAACCACCCAACTTTCGATCCTGGATTTACCCAAATGCTTATTTGAGTGAGATATGCACTTCAGAAGGCCAAAATCTCAACCTCAACAAACGACTCAACTTTTGATGCTGGTTTCACTGAAATGCTTCTTTGAGTCAGATATGCACATCAGAAGGCAAAAATCTCAACCTCACCAAACCACCCAACTTTCGATCCTGGACTTTCCCAAATGTTTATTTCAGTGAGACAAGCACTTCAGAAGACCAAAATCTCAACATCACCAAACCACTCAACTTTCGATGCTGTGTGCACTGAAGTGCTTATTTCAGTGAGATAAGCACTTCAGAAGACAAAATTCTAAACTTCACCAAACCACTCAACTTTCGATGCTGTGCTCACTGAAGTGCTCATTTCAGCGAGATAAGCACTTCAGAATGTCAAAATCCCAACCTCACAAACGACTCAACTTTTGATGCTGGTTTCACTGAAATGCTTCTTTCAGTCAGATAAGCACTTCAATTGGCCCAAATCTCAACTTCATTAAACCACCCAACTTTCGATCCTGGATTTACCCAAATGCTTATTTGAGTGAGATATGCACTTCAGAAGTCCAAAATCCCAACCTCAACAAACGACTCAACTTTTGATGCTGGTTTCACTGAAATGCTTCTTTGAGTCAGATATGCACATCAGAAGGCAAAAATCTCAATCTCACCAAACCACCCAACTTTCGATCCTGGACTTTCCCAAATGCTTATTTCAGTGCGATATGCACTTCAGAAGACCAAAATCTAAACTTCACCAAACCACTCAACTTTTGATGCTCAGTTCACTGAAGTGCTTATTTCAGTGAGAAAAGCACTTCAGAAGTCAAAAATCCCAACTTCACCAAACCACAAACCTTATGATGCTGGGTTCACTGAAGAGCGTATATCAGTCAGATAAGCACTTCCGAAGACAAAATCTAAACTTCACCAAACCACTCAACTTTCGATGTTGGGTTCACTGAAGTGCTTATTTCAGAGAGATAAGCACTTCAGAATGCCAAAATCCAATTCCCCGCAAACGACTCAACTTTTGATCCTGGTTTCACTGAAATGCTTCTTTCAGTCAGATAAGCACTTCAAAAAACCAAAATCTCAACTTCACAAAACCAACCAACTTTCGATCCTGGATTTACCCAAATACTTATTTCAGTGAGTTAAGCACTTCAGAAGACCAAAATCTCAACTTCACCCAACCACTCAACATTTGATGCTGGGTTTCACTGAATTGCTTCTTTTAGTGAGATAAGCACTTCAGAAGGCCAAAATCTCAACTTCACAAAACCACTCAACTTTCGATGCTGGGCTCACTGCACTGCTTATTTCAGCGAGATAAGCACTTCAGAATGCCAAATTCTCAACCTCACCAAACGACTCAACTTTTGATGCTGGTTTCACTGAAATGCTTCTTTCAGTCAGATAAGCACTTCAGAAGGCCAAATTCTCAACTTCACAAAACCACCCAACTTTCGATCCTGGATGTACCCAAATGCTTATTTCAGTGAGATATGCACTTCAGAAGACCAAAATCTAAACTTCACCAAACCACTCAACTTTTGATGCTGGGTTCACTGAAGTGCTTATTTCAGCGAGATAAGCACTTCAGAATGCCAAAATCTCAACCTCACCAAATGACTCAACTTTTGATGCTGGTTTCACTGAAATGCTTCTTTCAGTCAGATAAGCACTTCAATTGGCCAAAATCTCAACTTCAGTAAACCACCCAACTTTCGATCCTGGATTTACCCAAATGCTTACTTCAGTGAGATAAGCACATCAGAAGGCCAAAATCTAAACTTCACCAAACCACTCAACTTTCGATGCTGAATTCACTGAAGTGCTTATTTCAGTGAGATAAGCACTTCAGAAGTCCAAAATCCCAACTGCACCAAACCACAAAACTTATGATGCCTTGTTCACTGAAGAGCTTATTTGAGTCAGATAAGCACTTCAGAAGGCCAAAATCACAACTTCACAAAACATTACATCTTTCGATGCTGTGTTCACTGAAGTGCTTATTTCAGAGAGATAAGCACTTCAGAAAACCAACATCCCAACCTCACCAAACGACTCAAGTTTTGATGCTGGTTTCACTGAAATGCTTCTTTCAGTCAGATATGCACATCAGAAGGCAAAAATCTCAACTTCACCAAACCACCCAACTTTCGATCCTGGATTTACACAAATGCTTATTTCAGTGAGATAAGCACTTCAGAAGACCAAAATCTAAACTTCAACAAATCACTCAAGTGATTTCAGATCGATAAACACTTCACTATCCTGGATTTACACAAATGCATATTTCAGAGAGAAAAGCACTTCAGAAGGCCAAAATCTCAACTTCACAAAGCCACTCAACTTTCGATGCTGGGCTCACTGCAGTGCTTATTTCAGCAAGATAAGCACTTCAGAAGGCCAAAATCTCAACTTCACAAAACCACTCAACTTTCGATGTTGGGCTCACTGCAGAGCTGATTTCAGAGAGATAAGCACTTCAGAATGCCAAAATCCAATTCCCCGCAAACGACTCAACTTTTGATCCTGGTTTCACTGAAATGCTTCTGTCCGTCAGATAAGCACTTCAAAAAGCCAAAATCTCAACTTCACAAAACCAACCAACTTTCGATCCTGGATTTACCCAAATAATTATTTCAGTGAGATAAGCACTTCAGAACACCAAAATCTCAACTTCACCCAACCACTCAACATTTGATGCTGGTTTCACTGCATTGCTTATTTCAGTGAGATAAGCACTTCAGAAGGCTAAAATCTCAATTTCACAAAACCACTCAACTTTCGATGCTGGGCTCACTGCAGTGCTTATTTCAGCGAGATAAGCACTTTAGAATTCCAAAATCTCAACCTCACCAAACGACTCAACTTTTGATGCTGGTTTCACTGAAAAGCTTCTTTCAGTCAGATAAGCAAATCAGAAGGCCAAATTCTCAACTTCACAAAACCACCCAACTTTCGATCCTGGATTTACCGAAATACTTATTTCAGTGAGATAAGCACATCAGAAGACCAAAATCGAAACATCACCAAACCACTCAACTTTCGATGTTGGATTCACTGAAGTGCTTATTTCAGTGAGATAAGCACTTCAGAAGTCCAAAATCCCAACTTCACCAAACCACAAAACTTATGATGCCTTGTTCACTGAAGAGCTTATTTCAGAGAGATAAGCACTTCAGAATGCCAAAATCCCAACCTCACCAAACGACTCAAGTTTTGATGCTGGTTTCACTGAATTGCTTATTTCATTGAGATAAGCATTTCAGATGGCTAAAACCTCACCTTCACAAAACCACTCATCTTACGATGCTGGGCTCACTGCAGTGCTTATTTCAGCGAGGTAAGCACTGAAGAATGCCAAAATCCCAAGTTCACAAAACCACTCAACTTTCGATTCTGAGCTCACTGCAGTGCTTATTTCAGCGAGATATGCACTTCAGAAGGCCAAAATCCCAACCTCAAAAAACGACTCAACTTTTGATGCTGGTTTCACTGAAATGCTTCTTTGAGTCAGATATGCACATCAGAAGGCAAAAATCTCAACCTCACCAAACCACCCAACTTTCGATCCTGGACTTTCCCAAATGTTTATTTCAGTGAGACAAGCACTTCAGAAGACCAAAATCTCAACATCACCAAACCACTCAACTTTCGATGCTGTGTGCACTGAAGTGCTTATTTCAGTGAGATAAGCACTTCAGAGGACCAAAAACTCAACTTCACAAAACCACTCAACTTTCGATGCTGGGCTCACTGCAGTGCTTAATTCAGTGAGATAAGCACTTCAGTGAGATAAGCACTTCAGAATGCCAAAATCCCAACCTCACCAAACGAATCAAGTTTTGATGCTGGTTTCACTGAAATGCTTCTTTCAGTCAGATATGCACATCAGAAGGCAAAAATCTCAACTTCACCAAACCACCCAACTTTCGATCCTGGACTTTCCCAAATGCTTATTTCAGTGAGATAGCACTTCAGAAGACCAAAATCGAAACATCACCAAACCACTCAACTTTCGATGCTGTGCTCACTGAAGTGCTCATTTCAGCGAGATAAGCACTTCAGAATGTCAAAATCCCAACCTCACAAACGACTCAACTTTTGATGCTGGTTTCACTGAAATGCTTCTTTCAGTCAGATAAGCACTTCAGTTGGACCAAATCTCAACTTCAGTAAACCACCCAACTTTCGATCCTGGATGTACCCAAATGCTTATTTGAGTGAGATATGCACTTCAGAAGGCCAAAATCTCAACCTCAACAAACGACTCAACTTTTGATGCTGGTTTCACTGAAATGCTTCTTTGAGTCAGATATGCACATCAGAAGGCAAAAATCTCAACCTCACCAAACCACCCAACTTTCGATCCTGGACTTTCCCAAATGCTTATTTCAGTGCGATATGCACTTCAGAAGACCAAAATCTAAACTTCACCAAACCACTCAACTTTTGATGCTGAGTTCACTGAAGTGCTTATTTCAGCGAGATAAGCACTTCAGAATGCCAAATTCTCACCCTCACCAAACGACTCAACTTTTGATGCTGGTTTCACTGAAATGCTTCTTTCAGTCAGATAAGCACTTCAATTGGCCAAAATCTCAACTTCAGTAAACCACCCAACTTTCGATCCTGGATGTACCCAAATGCTTATTTCAGTGAGATATGCACATCAGAAGACCAAAATCTAAACTTCACCAAACCACTCAACTTTTGATGCTGGGTTCACTGAAGTGCTTATTTCAGCGAGATAAGCACTTCAGAATGCCAAAATCTCAACCTCACCAAATGACTCAACTTTTGATGCTGGTTTCACTGAAATGCTTCTTTCAGTCAGATAAGCACTTCAATTGGCCAAAATCTCAACTTCAGTAAACCACCCAACTTTCGATCCTGGATTTACCCAAATGCTTATTTCAGTGAGATAAGCACTTTAGAAGTCCAAAATCCCAACTTCACCAAACCACAAAACTTATGATGCTGGGTTCACTGAAGAGCTTATTTCAGTCAGATAAGCACTTCAGTTGGCCAAAATCACAACTTCACAAAACCACATATCTTTCGATGCTGAGTTCAATGAAGTGCTTATTTCAGCGATATAAGCACTTCACTATGCCAAAATCGCAACCTCACCAAGCGACTCCACTTTTGATGCTGGTTTCACTGAAATGCTTCTATGAGTAAGATATGCACATCAGAAGGCCAAAATCGCAACTTCACCAAACCACCCAACTTTCCATCCTGGATTTAACCAAATGCTTACTTCAGTGAGATAAGCACATCAGAAGGCCAAAATCTAAACTTCATCAAAACACTCAACTTTCGATGCTGGGTTCACTGAAGTGCTTATTTCAGAGAGAATAAGCACTTCAGAATGTCAAAATCGCAACCTCACCAAACGACTCATCATTTGATGCTGGTTTCACTGAATTGTTTATTTCAGTCAGATAAGCACTTCAGAAGGCCAAAATCTCAACTTCACAGAACCACTCAACTTTCGATGCTGGGCTCACTGCACTGCTTATTTCAGCGAGATCAGCACTTCAGAATGCCAAAATCCCAACCTCACCAAACGACTCAACTTTTTATGCTAATTTCACTGAAATGCTTCTTTCAGTCAGATGTGCACATCAGAAGGCCAAAATCTAAACTGCACCAAACCACCCAACTTTCGATCCTGGATTTACACAAATGCTTATTTCAGTGAGATAAACAGTTCAGAAGACCAAACTCTAAACTTCACCAAACCACTCACCTTTCGATGCTGGATTCACTGAAGTGCTTATTTCAGTGAGATTAGCACTTCAGAAGTCCAAAATCCCAACATCACCAAACCACAAAACTTATGATGCCTTGTTCACTGAAGAGCTTATTTGAGTCAGATAAGCACTTCAGAAGGCCAAAATCACAACTTCACAAAACATTACATCTTTCGATGCTGTGTTCACTGAAGTGCTTATTTCAGAGAGATAAGCACTTCAGAAAACCAACATCCCAACCTCACCAAACGACTCAACTTTTGATGCTGGTTTCACTGAAATGCTTCTTTCAGTCAGATATGCACATCAGAAGTCCGAAATCTCAACTTCACCAAACCACCCAACTTTCGATCCTGGATTTACACAAACACTTATTTCAGTGGGAGATAAGCACTTCAGAAGGCCAAAATCTCAACTTCAGTAAACCACCCAACTTTCGATCCTGGATTCACCCAAATGCTTATTTCAGTGAGATATGCACTTCAGAAGACCAAAATCTGAACTTCACCAAACCACAAACCTTATGATGCTGGGTTCACTGAAGAGCGTATATCAGTCAGATAAGCACTTCCGAAGACAAAATCTAAACTTCACCAAACCACTCAACTTTCGATGTTGAGTTCACTGAAGTGCTTATTTCAGAGAGATAAGCACTTCAGAATGCCGAAATCCCAACCTACCCAAACGACTCAACTTTTGACACTGGTTTCACTGAAGTGCTTATTTCAGAGAGATAAGCACTTCAGCATGCCAAAATCTCAACTTCACAAAACCAACCAACTTTCGATCCTGGATTTACCCAAATACTTATTTCAGTGAGATAAGCACTTCAGAACACCAAAATCTCAACTTCACCCAACCACTCAACATTTGATGCTGGTTTCACTGAATGGCTTATTTCAGCGAGATAAGCACTTTAGAATGCCAAAATCTCAACCTCACCAAACGACTCAACTTTTGATGCTGGTTTCACTGAAAAGCTTCTTTC